>NW_025778606.1:0-69627 GCF_021130785.1 Homalodisca vitripennis
AAACCCGACGGGAACATCATAAGGAACAGTGTAGTCAATGTGTGCGTGACTAGGCTTCATCGATTACAATCGCGGAAACCCGACGGGAACATCATAAGGACCAGTGTAGTTAATGTGTGCGTGACTAGGCTTCATCGATTACAATCGTGGAAACCCGACGGGAACATCATAAGGAACAGTGTATTCAATGTGTGCGTGACTAGGCTTCATCGATTACAATCACGGAAACCCGACGGGAATATCGTAAGGAACAGTGTAGTCAATGTGTGCGTGACTAGACTTCATCGATTACAATCGTGGAAACCCGACGGGAATATCGTAAGGAACAGTGTAATCAATGTGTATGCGTGACCAGGCTTCATCGATTACAATCGTGGAAACCCGATGGGAGTTCTGTACCTCAGATCATCAGTTCTAGATCACTTTTATTGGAACACATTTTCGATTTATCTATCCATTTAATGCCACTAAAACTAAGTCAGTGTAAATATACAGTGGCTGTATGATATAGCAAATAAATAAATGTGACATTATATTATGCACAGATTTATAATGCAACTTATTTAATTTATTATATAATTACGAATACTATACATAATTCTTGTAAAATTCGATAAATAATTAAAAAAACACTTAAAAATTAAATCTAATTAACTGATTTGTTTAATTTATAATAAATGGTCTCTCTATTATGTTGCTGTCAAATCTTTACATTGCTTGAGATTTTTGCATAGAGGGAGGTATCGTTGTATAATTTAAGGGCAACAAAGTAAAATTCTTCTTCCACGTCAAGTTTGAAAGGTAAAACTAACAGCAAAAGGCTGGTGATATGTAGAAGAGCATATCCCGTCTGAGTCAAACACTGCGGTGTTCTGGGCCATTTTTTGAGCACGTTGTAGGTCATATGACATGTCAGTATCCTATAAAATACTGAAACATCTTAGAAAGTAAAATCAAACTTTATATTATTGTGCATTGTGACTATTTATAAGAAAAGTTTAAAACAAATTATCTTATTTTATCTGAGATTGAATTTAGTGTTGAACATACTGGTGCTTATCTAATGTTGGGTCTACCAATGTTATATCACAATGTTCTTCTCGATAAGGTAACATTGTTAAAGTTGAGCTCGTTGTTTCGCTTAGTACACATTTGAGATCTAAGGCGACTTTGGCTCCAATGGATGTACCTACAAACCCGATCCCCAACGGTTTTTAAATTTCAAAATCTCAAAAATAACCTAACATAATGATTAATTCCAGCAATAGATATTAAGTGACAAAAACATAATTTCATTATTTCTACCACAAATAAAAGTATCTTGGTAGTGGTAGAGTAAACCAAAAGATGAAAGAGTCCATTCTTGCTAGTGAATCCTTGAACTCTGTGACGTAACATACGTAGCAGCTGATTTCTTATCTACACGTCATCTGTACTACCTACATTAAATATTATTTCTAATTTATATAAAATAAGTGGTATAAAACTATATATAACTAATAAATTAAGAACAATTTTATTAGTTATAAAACACAACTAATAATAAATTAGTTATAAAAGAACAGTTTTATGATTTTTAGTGTTACATTACACAAATATGTCTAAGTATATACTTAAACCTTATGAGGTTTATTATGCAGTTGCATTTAAAAGTTCATTAAACTATAGCATTTTTTTTTTCACGTAGATTTTTCCTGTGATTATTTCCTTTTTCTATATTAAATGCTATTTTATTGAAGATCGCGAAGCTAGCTCTGTCGCTCGGCAAGGCACTATCAACAAAGAGGGTGATTTTTTTCCTTGAAGGCTGAGAATATCATGGAAGGAGACCAACATGCGCACGCAGAGGTCGTGGCGCAGCCTACTGTGACTTCTCAGAACTAACAGAGCTAATGCAGCTACATTCCTGTGTAACTAATACAATCAAAGTTGAACTGCCAACCAATTCATAACGTGCCACGTTTTCCCTTGACATTTTTCCTCTGTGGTTTTAAATAACCAATCAAAGAACAGTAGTCAATGGTTTTCCTCCTATTTTCTGTTTGCTGATTTTGTTAACATAACTTCCTTCTGTTTAGTTTCCAAGAATCACCCCACATTCAGTCCAAATAATTTATAAATTACGATCAGATCGGCTGCTGAAGTAAGTCTTTTAGTACTCACACAAAATTATAATTTATTTTCTTAATGGCTTCCACCCGGGCGTGTCACATGAGATATTTCGAACTTAAATACAAAATTCCATACTTAAACAATTTTTAATACTATCAAATTTCAGTAATATCCTTTCTATTATTTAAGACCATTCCTTAATCTTCCTTAGGGAAACACATATGGCGTAATATGATGGAACCTTTAAAATAGTTTTTAAATTTAACCGTAGATGAAGTAAATACTATTAAGTTGTTTAAGCCAAGCTATTTTAAAAATAGGAAAGCTATCGTATATTGAATTCTAGTTCTGTCATAGAAGGAATAGCATAGCCAAAATTTAATTAATTAGAAAATTTTAGGACTGTGATAAATTCTTAAAAGGAAATACCCGGCTGGCTGCATTTATTTCCATCCTCAACTCAATCAGTTCTTAATGAACGAACAAACATCCATACAGATCTCCATCCATCCAATCTTTTACTTTATAATATTAGTAAAATGTACTGTTTCAATCTTCAAAATTAAAACCATCCTTAATTACTCTTATATTTAATAAATTGCTACATTAGCAAACTTTTCAGTCTCAAAAATACGTTTTATTCACGCCAACGAAACATCAATAACGAAAAAAATGCTCGGACTTGAGCAAGACTGCATAAAGGCAAACGTAAAGAAACGAGAGCAGTAAAAGCTGATGTTGAATTATACAGTCGGCCGGATCAGTCGACCACATCTGTTTGAGGGATAACCTTTTGAGAGAAACATTATGACCCATCTTCCTATCTTCCTTTTCGGAGTAAAATGTATAAGCGAGTAGAGTATAATATTCATAAAGTCAACTATTTGAAATCTCGCAATGAGTTGTAACTTGCAATTTGTATTTAAACATTAAAAGTTTGAGATATAATATACTGTTAAATGTACATTATAATGTTTAGTTGTATCTGCTGTGGAATTTTGGTGTATGGTTAAGAGTTAAGAAACAAAATATTGTAATCACATCGATATAGATCTTCAATGCATAAACATTCTTTACTTGATTAATAATTGATTTTGTGTTACAAAAACTTTAAGCTGTAATTGTAAATAGTTCGGATTAGGTAGGATATGAATAACTTCATGGCATGTAACTCTCATTTAGTACTATAGTATAGTGAAGCTTTATCCGTATAGGTCATGCAGTTTTCTCAATAGATAGTTAACTAACTTAGAATACATTTCACCTGTATAGATAGAGAGGAGGAATACGCCATACCACTGGAGATGCTTGTCATCAAATACGACGTTGCCTATGTGGAAAGAAAGTTTCATGCAAAATTTAAATTTCATGTCATAACTCGTTCTTTATATATTCCACGGAAAAGGCACACAGACATAAAGATGGACTGACGTACCTAATTTTCTGGATCTCTTAGTGATAGCTAAGCAAAATGTACAAAATCTCACGCCTATACTCATTCTCAAGACATCAACGATTTATATGCCTACTATCCTCAGCCATATCCCATGGCTCTGACCCTAAGCACCATAATCGAACTCTAGCTTGTCTATTTACAAGTTCAATTTAATAAAACGGTACACCGGAGTATTGAAAGACCTGACAAACTACAGAAAAAAGATTTTACTAAACAATCCAACAAATTAATCTCATTACATGTGATATTATGAAACATATTTAAAGTTCAACCCATTATTAACTTTGTTTAAAAAGTCGTTTACTCAGCAACATTATCGTTGCCATTATGTTTACCTATTAGACCAGCATAAAAGTCGCAAATCGTTTTAACTATTATTGACCTCGATGTTGCCTACATAAATAGAAGCTTCTTGCAAAATTTTACGTTGTTCTCGACTTATCGTGTGTTTAGAGGCACAGATAGAAAACCAGAAAACAGTTTGCCCAGGCCGTCGTGGTAATAAGCTAGGTGCAAAATGTTACGTTGTTCTCGAGTTATCAAACGGATAGAGATACAGATAGACAGCCAGAATACAGTTTACCCAGGCCGTCGTGGTCATTAGCTCCGTGCAAAATGTTACGTTATTCTCGAGTTATCAAACGGATAGAGATACAGATAGACAGCCAGAATACAGTTTACCCAGGCCTTCGTGGTCATTAGCTCCGTGCAAAATGTTACGTTGTTCTCGAGTTATCAAACGGATAGAGATACAGATAGACAGCCAGGATACAGTTTACCCAGGCCGTCGTGGTCATTAGCTCCGTGCAAAATGTTACGTTATTCTCGAGTTATCAAACGGATAGAGGTACAGATAGACAGCCAGAATACAGTTTACCCAGGCCTTCGTGGTCATTAGCTCCGTGCAAAATGTTACGTTGTTCTCGAGTTATCAAACGGATAGAGATACAGATAGACAGCCAGGATACAGTTTATCCAGGCCTTCGTGGTCATTAGCTCCGTGCAAAATGTTACGTTGTTCTCGAGTTATCAAACGGATAGAGATACAGATAGACAGCCAGGATACAGTTTACCCAGGCCGTCGTGGTCATTAGCTCCGTGCAAAATGTTACGTTATTCTCGAGTTATCAAACGGATAGAGGTACAGATAGACAGCCAGAATACAGTTTACCCAGGCCTTCGTGGTCATTAGCTCCGTTCAAAATGTTACGTTATTCTCGAGTTATCAAACGGATAGAGATACAGATAGACAGCCAGAATACAGTTTACCCAGGCCTTCGTGGTCATTAGCTCCGTGCAAAATGTTACGTTATTCTCGAGTTATCAAACGGATAGAGGTACAGATAGACAGCCAGAATACAGTTTACCCAGGCCTTCGTGGTCATTAGCTCCGTTCAAAATGTTACGTTATTCTCGAGTTATCAAACGGATAGAGATACAGATAGACAGCCAGAATACAGTTTACCCAGGCCTTCGTGGTCATTAGCTCCGTGCAAAATGTTACGTTATTCTCGAGTTATCAAACGGATAGAGGTACAGATAGACAGCCAGAATACAGTTTACCCAGGCCGTCGTGGTCATTAGCTCCGTGCAAAATGTTACGTTATTCTCGAGTTATCAAACGGATAGAGGTACAGATAGACAGCCAGAATACAGTTTACCCAGGCCTTCGTGGTCATTAGCTCCGTTCAAAATGTTACGTTATTCTCGAGTTATCAAACGGATAGAGGCACAGATAGACACCCAGAATACAGTTTACCCAGGCCTTCGTGGTCATTAGCTCCGTGCAAAATGTTACGTTGTTCTCGAGTTATCAAACGGATAGAGATACAGATAGACAGCCAGGATACAGTTTACCCAGGCCGTCGTGGTCATTAGCTCCGTGCAAAATGTTACGTTATTCTCGAGTTATCAAACGGATAGAGGTACAGATAGACAGCCAGAATACAGTTTACCCAGGCCTTCGTGGTCATTAGCTCCGTTCAAAATGTTACGTTATTCTCGAGTTATCAAACGGATAGAGATACAGATAGACAGCCAGAATACAGTTTACCCAGGCCTTCGTGGTCATTAGCTCCGTGCAAAATGTTACGTTATTCTCGAGTTATCAAACGGATAGAGGTACAGATAGACAGCCAGAATACAGTTTACCCAGGCCTTCGTGGTCATTAGCTCCGTTCAAAATGTTACGTTATTCTCGAGTTATCAAACGGATAGAGATACAGATAGACAGCCAGAATACAGTTTACCCAGGCCTTCGTGGTCATTAGCTCCGTGCAAAATGTTACGTTATTCTCGAGTTATCAAACGGATAGAGGTACAGATAGACAGCCAGAATACAGTTTACCCAGGCCGTCGTGGTCATTAGCTCCGTGCAAAATGTTACGTTATTCTCGAGTTATCAAACGGATAGAGGTACAGATAGACAGCCAGAATACAGTTTACCCAGGCCTTCGTGGTCATTTAGCTCCGTTCAAAATGTTACGTTATTCTCGAGTTATCAAACGGATAGAGGCACAGATAGACACCCAGAATACAGTTTACCCAGGCCTTCGTGGTCATTAGCTCCGTGCAAAATGTTACGTTATTGACGTGACAACGTCTTAAATTAGGTTGCGGCTCGGAGTCACTCATGAAAAAAGTGTAACGCCCGGTAACGTTGCGATGCCCGTCCAGTGGGTCCGCCGCACGGGATCCGCACGGGATAAAGCAGATAACTGTGGGTCCGCCGCACGGGATAAAGCAGATAACTATGTTTATTCGTGAAAATGTGGAGTGCTTAGATTCGTCATTTACAACAACTAAAACAATAAAGGTAAATAATTGTACACTGATATTTCATTATCGTAAACTATGATTGATTGATTAATTGTTAGATTGACACAAAAGTTGAGAAACTGAGTTTATAGGTTATGTCATACTATTGACAAATGTTGATAGTGTTAAGTAAAATTATTAGTTTAAATCACTCTGCAATCAATCGTAATTCAGTCGATTGAGAAGAAACAGCGCGTATTGCTAGTCAAACATTTAAAATAACAAATTATAACCTCTAACCTGTCATAACAGTGCGACCAAACAAACGAACTAAACCGACCAATCACCACGCGCGGAGTTAGAATTTAACTGTGTTTAGCAAGAATTTCAAATTCCAATTTTAGAAAATGTTTTATTCAACTTTAACCATTTACAATAACACATTTTAATTAATTTCAAATTATGTACAATGTTTTAGTAAACAAAATATATTTCTATAGTTAAAATTTGTGCAATTCTTATTTTCATTCAATTCCTTGTTCCTATTGTGCAATTTAATAATATTCATATCAATAAATATTCTCTACCGAGAAAAAGACGTTGTCACGTAAAATCTTCGCCCGTAAAAACCGACTTTACAGGCAACCATAATTTTTCTCGAGTTACCAAACGGATAGAGGTAGAGATAGACAGCCAGGATACAGTTTATCCAGGCCTCGAGTTACCAAACGGATAGAGGTAGAGATAGAAAGCCAGGATACAGTTTATCCAGGCCTTCGTGGTCATTAGCTCCGTGCAAAATGTTACGTTATTCTCGAGTTATCAAACGGATAGAGGTACAGATAGACAGCCAGGATACAGTTTATCCAGGCCTTCGTGGTCATTAGCTCCGTGCAAAATGTTACGTTATTCTCGAGTTATCAAACGGATAGAGGTACAGATAGACAGCAAGAATACAGTTTACCCAGGCCTTCGTGGTCATTAGCTCCGTGCAAAATGTTACGTTATTCTCGAGTTATCAAACGGATAGAGGCACAGATAGACAGCCAGAATACAGTTTACCCAGGCCTTCGTGGTCATTAGCTCCGTGCAAAATGTTACGTTATTCTCGAGTTATCAAACGGATAGGGGCACAGATTGACAGCCAGAATACAGTTTACCCAGGCCTTCGTGGTCATTAGCTCCGTGCAAAAATGTTACGTTATTCTCGAGTTATCAAACGGATAGAGGTACAGATAGACAGCCAGGATACAGTTTATCCAGGCCTTCGTGGTCATTAGCTCCGTGCAAAATGTTACGTTATTCTCGAGTTATCAAACGGATAGGGGCACAGATTGACAGCCAGAATACAGTTTACCCAGGCCTTCGTGGTCATTAGCTCCGTGCAAAATGTTACGTTATTCTCGAGTTATCAAACGGATAGAGGTACAGATAGACAGCCAGGATACAGTTTATCCAGGCCTTCGTGGTCATTAGCTCCGTGCAAAATGTTACGTTATTCTTTAGTTATCAAACGGATAGAGGTACAGATAGACAGCCAGGATACAGTTTATCCAGGCTGTCGTTTGTTTACAGTTTAGTTTACGTAAGCTGGATTATTGTAAGGAGTGGTGATAAGCTTCTATACCGCTAAGCCAATAACGTGGAATAGTATAACTATATTATTTCATTTCTAAAACGGTTTAGCAAAGTTACGACCGTCAAGAACTAATCTAGATACCCCTGAGTGTGCATTCTGTCATAAATGTTTAAGTTCAAATTACTGTGAACATCTCATATTCTGTTTATGTAACTACACTAATCTCACTTACATAATTAATCAAAACTTCCGATGTTTTGACTCAGGTAAATCAACTACTCACGTAGCGATTGAATTTAAATAAATGATTTTTATTTCAAATCTTTCCTCACTTAAACAATTTGGCTTCATATTAATTATATACATTAATATACGAAATAATTAAGAAAAAAATTAAATTTAGAAAATGGTTTTACCTATAATTTGAACTCAACTGAGAATCGTAGGTTCAGAGGCCGTGGCCAATCAAAAAGGAATGGGGCCTGTGTGAGAGACTAGCTAGCCCTGGAGTCAGCAATTTGTATTAGCACTGCGCGAGGCTAGCTGCACAATTTCAGCTCCATAACCTTGTTCTATTTCTATTGTAATAATATTTTATTCCTGTTTCTAGGCTCAATACCTTTAATTACATAGTAGGTGACGGGTCAAATTAACTACTATATTGAGAAAATTGGTTTCTTTTAACTGGAATAATTATGTGACCAATAAATGTATAGTATATTAGCTCTGATTAATCATAGTTAACAATATATTGTCCACCAGTGACGATTCACAGACATTTAGGATGTTGAAACTTTGTGTTGAAACTACTTTCAAATATTAAATGTGTTTTAAACTTTACTGTTGAAGGCACCTTGTTCATAACAATTTACAGAGCCTGAATTATACTTAATATTATGGTGACAAAAATAATAGAGAACACAAAGTTGTACATTTAGAAATACCTTCCGCACTTGTGCTTATGTGAAGAAATAATAATTTTTCAGTAAGCAATTCAGAATAATAAAATACTTAGATATTTAGATGTGGAAAATTCTTGGACCACTAAATGAAACTGTTAGAAGGTTAAAATGTTATTTTAATGAAGTTATATTTCATATATACAAACCAATGTTACTAACGAATCAATGTCCCATTATTGTTCTAACCGAAACTTATTTATTCAATGTTATTCAATAATATTGTCCCTCTCTCTCTGTACATTTCAGATCGTACTTTCAACTATTTATTCAGGACTGTTTACATGCACAGTTGATCAGTAGATTTGGAGATGAGATACGTTTAAATTATTTATATTTTTTGTATCTATTTTAACTTACTAATGGTTAAACGACTATTGATCTATTTCAATCATGGATTAACAAAATCATTGCCTCTAGTGCAAACGTCCTAAAAATTTTAAAATATAAAATATAATTACTTTCTTGTTTAAAAAAAATCAATTGAATTTTTTATAATGGCATTTAGGAGATTTCAAATTTCAACTAACAATAAATAAAGTTTGGTTTTTACCTAACCATCAATGCGTAATTTAATAATTATACAAGTATTAAAATATGCTCAAGTACTTGAGTTGGTGTGATTATTGTTCGTAGTTTTTATTTCTATCTACTACACATTTTAATATGAATGGTTTGAACGTAGCTCATATCAACATCAGCTGTTCGACTGTGAATGTAACTGATTTTCAATGTTTGTGCAAGGTTTAAGGTAAGATTATTTATAAGCTACCTGACCTAATGCGGTTTAGGTAGCTTATACACAATAATTAAGGTTTGAACATTGCAGAGTTCAAACTTTAACTGCACTAGCGTTAAGCTTTCTTGTTACTTTTTCTTGACGGTTTTAACTGATACTATGATTTCTTAACCATCTCTTAACTGGATTTAGGTTTTTGAATCCGACAGGAATTAAAATTTATCAGATACGTATTTATCAGATTGTAATTATAATTTAGGATACTAATTTTCGTTGCCTATTTTAATATATCTTTTACCAATGATACTATTTTTCTTCATCTTGTAGATAAAACGAAATAATATATTATTTTTCATACATGAATAATACTTTCTACTGTACCGTAGGACACTAATTTTCGAAGGTAAAGTAATTATTAATCACGATAATTTAAAAAATATGCTAGAATGTGATGTCAGAAGTAGTCTTTTTAGTTTGGACTAAATATCTTCTAATTAAATTTTCAAAAAGGGACAAAATATCTTACATTTCCTGATCAAAGTAAACAAGTTTATATCCCGATGATAAATGTTACTCTGTAAACCAGACAGTTTATTAATACATTACCATGGCCCACAGCCACTAAAGAAGGATATTGTATAATATATAGATGGTACGAACACAATAATGCAGGATACGAAGCAGTGATTGAATAAAGATCTGTATCCGAATCGTGGTGAATGATTCCAAGAACCGCTAACCTCTTATTACGTATTAGTTTTTACTCGTGATGCAGTTCGAGAACTGATACTGTTTGGATCTGTTTAGAACCAATGAGAATCTTTAACACGGTTTATAGAATCATAGTTTGAACTGTGATTTTTATTAACTGTAGAAAATTAACAATTTTATTATTTAAACTCCACCACTATACTGAACTCGTTACGTAAAATTTATGGATAAGTCAGAAATTTCAATTTCGCACTCATAAATGTTTTTGTATAAAAGAATTTTGACACGAATCTTTACCTTGTTAGCCCAGCAGATACACTTTGCACAGCCCTTCAGCAGACGTGTATACCTCTACAGTATTTTGACATGATTATCAGCTTGGCAGAATAAACCGTTGTGCTAGCAACAAAACAACCTGCAACAAGTCTAGAGTACACTAGAGTAGAATACACTAGAACAAATACATGTAAGAGTACAGACCACCGGTGTACAATACTCCTATATTGCGGCTCAGTGACATAAAAACGGCTCTTTCCTATTCCCAACACTGACGGGATATAACGGTGGGCGGACCGTATTCCATGCACGTTTTTCAGTTACATTTCTATACTTAACCTGCTCTTCTCTCCTTTATAATATTAAATATAGATAGATAGACCAACCAAAAAATTTTCTTTTTAACTTGCTTAAATCACTTAATATTGAGTAACTATGTACGAATTTTTAACAAATCGAACAGACTTTTAAAAAACAACTAACACATTCCTAATTTGTCAACTTATAACTAAATATTTTTAACGAATGTAATTCGAATATTTAATACGAATAATTGTAAAACCTACAAAAATATATTGGTTTTAAATTATTTTAAGGCGTAAACCAGCTTGATACCACTTATAAATACATTTTATTGGTACCGGGCCTGGTTTATTCGGTAAAATTAGATAAACTAGTAAAAACACAATTTACTCTTACGTTACAGAATATGTTTCATTGCGTAATGTTATCGTATACATTCTGATTAAATTAAACGAATATTGTTGTGTAACATATAAAGGACTATTCCGTCACAATTTACATTAAAGTTGGTTACGTTTAAATGCTTATTTAATTACGTGTGAAATGATAATCGCAAACCTGCATTTCAACAAAAGTCCAGGAATAATCTATCACGTTTACACTACCTCTGGCTAGTTTAGATGCTTATTTCATTATGTTTGAAATGTCTAGACCAAACAAACCTTCGAACAAATTTTATGGAATAATCTATAACGTTTTACATTAACTCTGGCTAGGTTTTAATGCTTATTTGTTTAACGTGTAGAAAGACAAGACCAAACCGGCACTAGAAATACATTTCTGAAAGAATCTATTATGTTTAAACTAATTTGGCTAGGTTTAGTTTGTATTTGTATACGTGTGAAATGTCTAGACCAAACAGGCATTCGAATTAAACTTCTAGAATAATCTATAATTCTTACACTAACTCTGGCTATGTTTAGATGCTTATTTGTTTACATGTAAAACTACAAGCCCAAAACGATTATAATTTAAAATTCTGGAATAATCTCTAACGTTGACCTTAAAGAAAGGTTTAGATGCCTTTTTTACTTGTAAAATTATAAATACACATATAAACCTAGCCATAGTAAATGTAAACATTATAGATTACTCCAAAAACTTGTTTCGAGAGCTGATTTGTGCTTGTAATTTCACATATTAACAAATAAGTATATAAACTTCATCAGGTTTAATATTAACGTTATAAAGGTTATACCACAAATTCTGTTCGAGTGCAGGTTACGTTTTCAATTTCACACGGAAATAAATAACCATGTAAACTTAGTCAGAGTTAAGGTCAACGTTATAGATTATTCCAGAAATTTAATTTGAGTGTCGTTTTGGGATTGTAATTTCTCATTTTTATAATAAAATTCATTTTTTATAAATATATATTCCGCTAACCTTCAATTAATTTAAAATTTGAAATATACACATCAATGTATGAGTAGGTTAAAATTAATGGAGGCTGGCTTGTGGTGACACATACACATGTAATTATTTAAAAGTACGTTTATTAATATTCTGCTCATTTCTAAGAATAATAGTAGAATAAGAATATTTATGTCGTCACTTTTTATTATTATTCCTGCAATTTTTACGTAGGATTAAAGTTGTTGGAACATCAAAGTTTAAAAAACTTAAAATGCCACCATTTTGAAATAAAAAATTATAATACGTACTATTTAAGTTTATTTTTTTATTTCCCTTCAGTTACCAAAACTGCCAAGCAATATATTATTTGTTACACTGGGTTAAATAAAAAACAAATATGAACTGACAGACACTAAACAAAGCAAGATAGGCCATATGTTCATATGAAATGTTTGGTGTGTCTACTATCACATCCTGTTGTGTTAATATCCCACTAAACACCCTGTATGTGGGTGTATTTTACACTAAAAATCCAAGATAAATGTACTAAAACAAAATCAATTGTATATAGCAATGTGAGTTCACTCTCGGCTGCTGGACTATCAAGTTAGTGGTATTACTCTGTCGACCAACAACGTTCAGCTGTAGTGGTTGTCGGTCAGCCGTTACAGAACTTTATGCAAACAGCACAAGCAAACGAAATAAATGTTCTATAACAAATCAATTGCGTGTCACTATACAAGTTCACTCTCGGCTGCTGGACTATCAAGTTAGTGGTATTACTCTGTCGACCAACAAAGTTCAGCTGTAGTGGTTGTCGGTCAGTCGTTACAGAACTTTAGACAAACAGCACAAGCAAACGAAATACATGTTCTACGAGTATAACAAATCAATTGTGTGTCACTATACAAGTTCACTCTCGGCTGCTGGACTATCAAGTTAGTGGTATTACTCTGTCGACCAACAACGTTCAGCTGTAGTGGTTGTCGATCAGCCGTTACAGAACTTTAGACAAACAGCACAAGCAAACGAAATACATGTTCTACGAGTATAACAAATCAATTGTGTGTCACTATACAAGTTCACTCTCGGCTGCTGGACTATCAAGTTAGTGGTATTACTCTGTCGACCAACAACGTTCAGCTGTACTGGTTGTCGATCAGCCGTTACAGAACTTTAGACAAACAGCACAAGCAAACGAAATAAATGTTCTATAACAATTCAATTGTGTGTCACTATACAAGTTCACTCTCGGCTGCTGGACTATCAAGTTAGTGGTATTACTCTGTCGACCAACAACGTTCAGCTGTACTGGTTGTCGATCAGCCGTTACAGAACTTTAGACAAACAGCACAAGCAAACGAAATTAATGTTCTATAACAATTCAATTGTGTGTCACTATACAAGTTCACTCTCGGCTGCTGGACTATCAAGTTAGTGGCTTTACTCTGTCGACCAACAACGTTCAGCTGTAGTGGTTGTCGGTCAGCCGTTACAGAACTTTAGACAAACAGCACAAGCAAACGAAATAAATGTTCTGTAACAAATCAATTGTGTGTCACTATGCAAGTTCACTCTCGGCTGCTGGACTATCAAGTTAGTGGCTTTACTCTGTCGACCAACAACGTTCAGCTGTAGTGGTTGTCGGTCAGCCGTTACAGAACTTTAGGCAAACAGCACAAGCAAACGAAATAAATGTTCTATAACAAATCAATTGTGTGTCACAATACAAGTTCACTCTCGGCTGCTGGACTATCAAGTTAATGGCTTTACTCTGTCGACCAACAACGTTCAGCTGTAGTGGTTGTCGGTCAGCCGTTACAGAACTTTAGGCAAACAACACAAGCAAACGAAATAAATGTTCTATAACAAATCAATTGTGTGTCACAATACAAGTTCACTCTCGGCTGCTGGACTATCAAGTTAATGGCTTTACTCCGTCGACCAACAACGTTCAGCTGTAGTGGTTGTCGGTCAGCCGTTACAGAACTTTAGGCAAACAGCACAAGCAAACGAAATAAATGTTCTATAACAAATCAATTGTGTGTCACAATACAAGTTCACTCTCGGCTGCTGGACTATCAAGTTAATGGCTTTACTCCGTCGACCAACAACGTTCAGCTGTAGTGGTTGTCGGTCAGCCGTTACAGAACTTTAGGCAAACAGCACAAGCAAACGAAATAAATGTTCTATAACAAATCAATTGTGTGTCACTATGCAAGTTCACTCTCGGCTGCTGGACTATCAAGTTAGTGGCTTTACTCTGTCGACCAACAACGTTCAGCTGTAGTGGTTGTCGGTCAGCCGTTACAGAACTTTAGACAAACAGCACAAGCAAACGAAATAAATGTTCTATAACAAATCAATTGTGTGTCACAATACAAGTTCACTCTCGGCTGCTGGACTATCAAGTTAATGGCTTTACTCCGTCGACCAACAACGTTCAGCTGTAGTAGTTGTCGGTCAGCCGTTACAGAACTTTAGACAAACAGCACAAGCAAACGAAATAAATGTTCTATAACAAATCAATTGTGTGTCACTATACAAGTTCACTCTCGACTGCTGGACTATCAAGTTAATGGCTTTACTCCGTCGACCAACAACGTTCAGCTGTAGTGGTTGTCGGTCAGCCGTTACAGAACTTTAGACAATGCTACACACCGTTAGCTGACCAATAAGATCTATTGAAAAATAATTAGTTCATCGTTGTGACCTATAATTGTTACCTTAATAATTGATCTATATAATACAATTGTTGAAAAATATTATAGTTAATGGAACAACCAACGTTGGCATTATCTTAACGTAAAGAAATCAATTAGCATTGTTACTTCAGTACTTTCATTGTCAAGGATGATGGATTGAGAGCTTAATTGTAATTAATATCCAGCGTTTGATAGATTACCCGATTGCAGACAATCGATATTTTAGCTTGATCCAACACTGCGAATACATTTTTTTTTATTAAATCTCAATATCGTAACCTTCAGTGTCTAATAGTTTAATTAGAAACAATGATTTTGTATTCCTTAATTAATTGTGGATATTATTTTTATATGCTTTTCCAAATATCTCGCCATTAAAACAATAACCCCCCTCTTAAATTTAGTGAAAACCCGATTGATTCAAGTCTTCAACTCATAGGGATAAGGATAGTGCGGAAATATCTTTTGAAAACAGAACCTAATGAATATGAAGAATCAAATCATTTAATTCAAGCATAATTAACTTTATTAGAATAGTCCAATAAAGAAAATATAATAAACTAACAAAAATCTCGGTAACCTAATTTGGTCCAAAAGCCAACATACATTATAGCCCAAGATATATTGGTAATTTACTTCTGAATTAAGATATTATTTTCCAGTCTCATTTCATTTCGCCTTGACTAGACGAAGAAAATATCTAAGTATGAACTTTCGAACTTTTATCAACAAACTGTTATAAACTAAAGGTGTATATTCCCACGGTTTAAATTCACTTTCAAGCCGTGGGTGCCACAGCTGAGTTATCATTTTTGCTCTGATCATTAAAATATATACATACTGAGTACTGACCCTTGTAATATACTTCTGTTATAAGATATTTAAACTAAAATAGTAGATTCTGGCTAATTTATAACGGATTTTTATAAATTTATATATATATATATATATACGGATCTACAGTTTAGTTTGTGTTGTTTGTAGGACTAACATTCTGGTGCTATCGTTTAGTTAGATTTTGTATTCCGATCAAGAAAAAATATATTCATATACATAAACTTACAAGACTACATCGGTCTAAAAGAATCTACTACCCTCGCTTGAGTTCTGCTTCCGACAAAAATAAAAGAGTGGGTAATCTTATAAACTAAGTTTGTAAAATATTTCAAAATATCATTTATGATACTGTACATTTTTAGTGATATAAATCTTGTTCTTTTTCGTAATCTAGTCTGTGAAAGAATGGCTTATTTATGTCAAGCCACCTCTTTTTCTTACTAAGCCACAGTAAAAATGTCCTACCTAATGTAAAAGGAACCAGCCACTTTAGAACAAATTCTAAAATTCTTAGTTTTGATGAATAGGATGGATTTAAATTACTATTTTTTATCTATTAAATGGTTTTAATTCTTTACTAGCACAATCTGTAGTAAATGCTGTTTAATAATCTGCATTACACTATTTATAAAGTACTGTATGTTTAATACCTTCTAAAATTGTTATATAAACTAATGTGTTTACCCCTGTGGCTAACTTTAACTGAGAGCCTTGACAGATGTTTACTGTTAGTTAAATTTAAAATTTTTCGTAAATAGTCATTTTCAAAACTCCAAAATACATTGGGAAGCCTTTATTTCCAAAAAAAATCCTTCCTCGGATTAAAACAAAATAATTCGTCGAATCGGTTTAATCATTCTATATATTAGCCCTTACCAACACATGGCGATTAGTTTTTATTTGTAAGGTTAGATTTTTCATCTTATGCATACCATCACTGAGATATATATTAGGTACATCTGTACTTTTGTCCTCCTATTAACTTTTCTTGCTCTATATCCATACTGAACTACACCCAAATCAAGTATATAAATACATGTTAATGGTAAAACAATGGAAAATAAACCATCTAAATATTTCTATGAGTTGCGTGTATTAGTATTGCATTACTCGATGATCACAATTTATTAATATTTGATTGGATCATCTTACGTTTCGATATTGTAATCAGCTATTAAAAATTATTTTGATTAACTAGATATTCGATAAAAAAGATAAAAGAAAACACTTTTCGAAGAGCTTCAAAAAAATTCCCCAAACGAAACTAACTCAGTATTTTCTTTACTCGTCTGTTTGATATCAAAGAGCAACGCAGTTAGGAAGCTATCGATCACAACATTCTTTATTTATGAAATAGATTGTAACGGGTAAAAGACTATAAAGGGAGACACCGGACATTTCATACGGATAGAAAGACGTTGTTAACTGCGAGGCACATTGTTGTTACTTCTAAGAGTTACCAAATAATTGTTTACTTCTAATTACAAAGAGTGAAATGCTGTTGAGAAAGACGTCTGACATTTCATACAGCCAGAACAATATTCTTAACTTCAAGACACAATTAATTACTGAGTCACTGTTATTAATAATAATAATAATGAATGAGAGGTCGAATGAGATTAACTCCAGATGGTTTATGCTCATAAAAAAGGTATTTTTAATTCAAAACAAAAAGAGTTGCCAAGTGGTTGTATACTTTTAATTATAAACAGTAAAATATTGTTGAGAAGACGTCTGACATTTCATACTGCAAGAAAAATATTCTTAACTTCAAGACACAACGAGTAATCGAGTCGCTGTTTAATAATAATTATAATGAATGGGAGGTTTTTAAGAGAAACTCCAGCAGTTTATGTTGTTAAAAAGGTATTTTTAATTCAAGACACAGAGAGTTAACAAGTAATTGTTTACTTATTATTATCCAAAAAACGGGTGTGATTAGAATTGTATCAATATACTATGCAATAATTTAAACTGTTTGAGGAAAGCAACAGTGCTTAAGTGTCTAAACTTGTATTCAACTACATTCAGACGTACTTCTTCCTGTCTTACTATTATGAAATACTTATTCATAATTTATACTGTAATAATAACAAAACTAACTAAACTGGAAGAGAAGAGACACAATTAGTTACAAACAATACAGCCAGACAGCTGTTTTAGTCGGAGCTTAAGGGCTTTGTATTTGAATTGTCGTACAAAGTGAATGTTTCTTTAGACAATGAAAGAATAATGAAATCACTCGTTAAATGCCAACACTAGGAAACGCAACACGTGAAATGCGACTTATCGCCTCTAGAGCGCTTTAGTGGCTATTGAATCTGTAACAGAAACACACGCAAAGCAGTCATTAACATTATGCTGTGTTGGTGTTTTCACATTCCGTGGCGAACATTTACGTTCTTAGACAGAACACCTCGTCATCCTAGCCACATTGAATCTGTAACAGAACACACGCAAAGCTGTCATTAACATTATGCTGTGTTTGGTGTTTTCACATTCCATGGCGAACATTTACGTTCTTAGACAGAACACCTCGTCATCCTAGCCACATTGAATCTGTAACAGAACACACGCAAAGCTGTCATTAACATTATGCTGTGTTGGTGTTTTCACATTCCGTGGCGAACACTTACGTTCTTAGACAGAACACCTCGTCATCCTAGCCACATTGAATCTGTAACAAAACACACGCAAAGCTGTCATTAACATTATGCTGTGTTGGTGTTTTCACATTCCGTGGCGAACACTTACGTTCTTAGACAGAACACCTCGTCATCCTAGCCACATTGAATCAAAATAAAAGGCCTAATCTAATAACTAATAAAATTTAATTTTAAGTTAATAAAGAGGTTAATATTAATTTAAAATTACATTTTTGGACACGTGCCACCTGTCACTGGTTCCTCGACTGTGGCCGACTTTTTTTACGTATCAAAAGGGGAGATAGAAAAGCATATTTTGTTCAATTGTTTCTGAAGACTATTCTAGTGGCTTATCGCAAACTCGTCAATTGAGTAAAATGCCCTAAACACTAAGAAGTGTTTTAGTCGAGATTTAAATTGTTTGTGGTTATTGACGCGTTTGATCTCTTCATGGATCTTATTGGTTAGTCTTACACCAACTTGAGATGGCATATATTCAATGCCAGTAGTTCTGTACTGTGCCATACGAAAATTGTTCCAGCCTCTAGTTCCGTATTGGTGTACCTCGCTACCCTGAAGTGAGACACCTTGAATCGGCAGTATAGCACGACGTCGAGAATATAGAGGCTAGGAAAAGTCAGCAATCCAAGCTCCTCGAAGACCACTTTACACGACCCACTTCGGTTTAATTTGGGAATGACAGGTTTGCAGAGTTTAGATATATATGTTTTAAAGTAAAAAGTAAATATTAATGCTTATTTAAATGTTTGTTATATTTTATACGTTGTGAACTAAGGAATCTTCACCATACGTGCCCGTGTCATCATGCAAACGAATCCAATCGCCTATTTGTGCGTTGGACATTTCCGTAGAACAATAAACACTAGAAATAAACCATAATAGTACTTCAGGATGGGTGACATGCAACAACACGTGCTAGTGTAGTTTTATCTGTGAGTTTTTATCAGTTCAAAAACATATATCTTAAAACCCGTTAATTCCACAACTAATTTGTAAGAATAATGGTTTTTGAGATTTATCAGCTACTCCAACGAAATCCCGCTTGCATAAATTTGCTGAAAAATTAAAGTTATGGCAAATAAAGGGCTTGGGTGCTTCTAATTCCTTACGCACGGAAAGGACACTTTGAATTCAAGTGCATATTTTTTTTAATTATTGGTATTTTCATCATAATCAGTTGTTTTTCATTATGATGTTATTACAACCACTCAGTACAGGCTGCATGTCCCAACCAATCATTGATGTTTTAACTCGTTATCAGTTTATTGCATCTAAAATTATGTTTTTGCAGATTTTTTGGCTTGTTACAAATCCAGGTTTATTAAGTTTATAGATGTATAGACATAAATAGAAATATATTTTTTAATGTAAAAAGTCAATTGTAATTTTGTACACTAAGAAATGTTCACCGAACGTGCCCGTGTCTTCACACAAACGAAGCCAATCGACTATTTCTGCGTTGGACATTTCCATAGTAGAACAAACGCTAGAAATAAATCCATAAAATACTCCAGGATGGGTAACATGCAACAATACGTAATAGCTGTCTGCACTGAGTGACTAAAGCGAACTCACCAAGGTGCAAACACCCATGACAGAAGACTAAAGAGTGCTGACATCTAGTAGATAACGCAAGAACTACTTGCGAGACGAACGGTTGTCATAGAATTCCTTCTTGAATCCGGCAGATAACCAAAAAGAATAAGAACTATATAAAATGCGTCATATTATGTCAGTACCGCACTTTTACGCAATCGCAATTATCGTAATAATACGTCAAAGACCGCGAAAGAATTATTGTTATCACGTTTTCATACTGCAGAGTCATGTAAAAAATCAAGTATGTTTTGTTCAATGAACAAGTAATGAATTTTTGACTCTAGAAATTCACAATTGGGAAGGATAGGTGTACACATATTTATATATTTTATAAAGGGCTCAAGAAGTTTGTTATAAAATCAAAATTCACTGTCATTAAATCATACCATTATAATAATAATGGCTAAGTTCACTTCAAAAATAGAATATCACAAAAGTTTTATACACGTACATGAAATATGTTAATAAGTATTTATTTTAATTTAGTTTCTGACACTTATACGACACCTATAATATGCTTTAACACTTACATATTATGTGAATGTTATGTTATATATTACAGCCAGAAGAGGATACAAACATTCCGTAAGAAACTCGTGACTCAGTATATTAAATAACTTCGCCAAATATCAGAGCTTGATGTCTCCAAAGACATTATGCAAACAACAGTCTCCAGCCTAGTCACGTCTTTATGAGAGACGAGCCTGCGAGAGAAATGTTACAGCTCAGCATAGCTTCATATTGTATTCAATAAATAAAATCAAACAATAATTTTATAAAAAAGTTCTTTTCACGTTTAATATGAATAATAATTTTAATGTTCATAATTTAGATTTGTATGCTTTATTGATAGTCTCACAGTAATAAATATTTTATGTTCTCCCATCGATATTGTTTTGTTTTTTGCTGTAATTCTAAACTTAAGCTTTAATTAAAATCATAAATATAAAATAAAACTACAATAATTAAAATAATAACTGCAACCAAATTATACCAACATTTTTACTTCGGATACACTGTACATCCGCATTAAATATCAAGCTTTCTACAGTTAAAATACGATTTGGCAATGGTGAATCACGTAACTTTTTTTAATCTACCTATCAAGGTCTTAAAACTGAGCACAGAGCTAAACTTTTTATCTCTATAGATCAGGCTTCTGTTCTAAGCCATTTTTCTTATATTTAAGAACCCAACAGAGTATCCTTGAATTCGTGCATTTGGAGTTCTTCTATTCTTCTTTCCGTAAGCTTGTGCGATAATTTTCTATAAAAAAGATACTTGAAACTATAAATACAGTGGTTTATCTTCAGAGGAATACCGCTGTAGAATTAATGATCATGAAGTCAAAGTACACTTCGTATTTCTGTCACTGTGTCCATCTGTGGGATAGTGTAACTCTTGATAGAACGATCCTAGAGACTTGGAATGTAGGCTTTTCTTGGTACAAAGAAGGTCCCTATTGATATTGGTGTAAAACCGCCAATGTTCAGTCTGTCTTGTCTGTCTTTGTAATAACTCTTGATAAGTCATGGAGACTTGACGCTTCATACAGTTGATTCATGGTCTGTTCATTTTTCATTTTTGTTAGGTCCTTTGATAATCTGTGTATCGGTTCACATTGAACTGTGGTAAGTCATGATTTGTAGTATAAGGACCAAATCAAAAGAATTCACCACTGACTGCAAAATCGCTAACACGATAGAGTTAATAACAGTATTTGCGTATGTTTTGTTGAAGACTGTTTTAACAGCCACTATTGGCATTTAGCGGGCAGACGTAGGTAATTGACGTCGTGAGAATTCGACCAAATGATTTGCTTTGTTAATTCCGATGTAATATCTAGAATAATTTAATTTAAAAAACGAAAGAGAAAAATATATTTTCCAATGTGTGAGAAGGAAATATATGGCCTCTAGGGCCAGGCCAGTGTTGGGGTTCCATCACTATTATATAAAAATGTATGTAATTTCTAGAGCGAAATCTACTATTAATATGAATTCAATTTTTGTTATAGATATACTAACATTAAACATGTTTAGGCTAAATGTATGCGTTATATTATTTCCAGCAATTAAAAGCTCTTCAAAATTAAGTTGTAACAAATTTATAATTATTATTATTCTAACATTTATTATGTATCAGAATAATGCAAATGTCGCTATTTGTTCTATTTATTAAATTAATTCTACCCATTCAATGATAAGGTATTTGACTACGAAACCCTTATTATGATTTGTTCCCAACTATTATCTCACCTCTTTCTTGCTGTTCTTAGCATAAAGATTCATTAACAAACTTAAAGTAAAGGACTGCTCACTGGAAATTATAAACTTAAAGTACATCAGCTTCTCAGTATAAGGGTATAAGGTTTCTTTGCTTGTTGCACAGCATTGTTGTTTATGCTTTGTATAAAACGTTGCTCCTTGACGATTTATTCGTAACTAATACAGCCTATCTGGCCTTAATTAACATAACCTATTTTATATAATTTCTGTGGTACGCAAGATTCACATGACTTTTTTTTCACAAAATTTATTTTCATTGGTCTAGGATCATGATCATATAATCATTTTAGGTTTCCATTTCTTCATTATTTTTCATGAAAATTTATAGCAAGGTTAACTTAAATTATAGATCTTGTTGTAGCCACAAATCTTGGAATACCCATGGATTCGACATATTTTTACTCATCTTTTAAAGTTTTCTTTTCATAAATACTATTTTAAATTATCTGCATTTCAAAATAACTACAGTTTCCGAAATTCTAAAACTACATAAAAATCAATTTAAGGTCCTAAGGTCAAATCACCTCTGGTTATATCTATAATCTGGTGACTTGTATGACAGATTGTCTGATTAAGCAGTGATAACCTGTACATTGAGGGACATGTCACTCAGATTGCCGGAGGACACAAAGGTGTCAAAACCTGCTGACATGTTATTTAGCTTCCTCCCTATAGCGATATTGGGAACTGTGGTAGAAATTACTATGTTACATCAGCTGTTATAAATGTACTGTTACAATACATATTTATATAGCTATTCATTTATTTGGTTTGTTAAATTTCTCTTTTTATAAATGCTGTATTAATCTGGAAGCTTGATAACTGGAGACGGATAAGGATCAAAGAATATGCCCTGCATCTGAGTGACACCTTTTACAACTAAATAAAAAATGCAAACTTATATTTTTAAAATATATTTGTGGTTATTTTTGCGCTTTAAGAACTACTTAGTGCAGATTAGTGAAACAACTTTTACCTAAAAGTTCGTTTTAAACCCCCATACGAAAATTTTTGAACAGCCTAGAGAGACTATAAAATATTGGTGATTGTACTAAAATATATACGGTATTATAAATTTGTAACTCATACTCCATTATTAGATTTTTAGTAACACTTTATTGTGGGATAAAACATATTAATTAATTAAATTATAGTGCTTTCTGTCACTTCTTAATCTCTTGCAATTATACAAAGCAAATTCATTTAGAAATGTGAGACTGCAAACTGGTTCAAATGTTATTTACAATTGATTTCTTCCATCTATTCACCCTATTATTTTGTCCCATCTATATTACACTTTTGGATTTCATTTCACGCATTGTTTTATTAATGGGTGAACGAGTATTTTAAATTCCTAAAAGAATGGTGGTATTGAAAAGCCCCTAAGGAATTACAATTTTAGATCAGATCAAATATGAAAGAGAGGATGAGTGCTTTAAAGCAAAGCTGCAGGTCAGCACATGGTACACAACTGGTCTCCTGATTGTATTTGTAGAACAGCTGTTAATCATTCACGTAATCCAGCTTATCGGCTGCTGCTACAGCACTGTTACTGTAACTGTGTAATACTGCATCTAGCACAATAGCATAAAATATTGCGAGCTTCATCGAAAGACTATAATATGCAATTGAAAAATGTTATTGCGGTTGCAATAACACATTTCAGTTGTGAATCGTTGAAATTTCACATTTAAAAATGTTAACGCAAACACGTAAAAGTTTTCCCCACAACATTCTACATGTGATTGTATTAATTAAACAGGAGATAAATAATTGAAACAGACCAGGTTTACTGAGGTCCTTAGGATGAGTTCAGTTAATTTTGAGGTCCAACACTAGTTAACTTGGACCCTTTATCGTTCCAACATTACTGTGGTAATTGCTATATACGAGTTTAACTGAGCTACATGGACCTCTTACTCTACAGAGGGCAGTCCAACCTATCGTTTTTTTTTCCGTTTCTCAATTTATAAGATTCATCTTTTGTGGAACTAATACGATACGATACGAAAAATCTTCATTATTTTAAAAACAGCTGTGAAATTAATATTTTTAATACCTAAGATAATGATTGTTCATGATAAGTTAATTGTATACATATAAGCTAGAACTCGTTATTAAAGAATTATTAATACACTGAGATGATTAATTAATCATTGTCTTCAAATATCCAGATCTAATATCTTTGGATGACTAAAGGGCTTGCTTTGGGATTAATTAAATCCCTTAAGTTACAAGTGTTAGTACTGAGGCAGACAACAGGGGATTCAATATCTTTATTAATTTTAGTGTAAGAAAGTCAGATATTCTCAGCTTGCTGTAATAACCATTATAAAAATATTACGTAATTTGTCGATTATAGAGTTCACCCTTTGATTATAAATTTAAATAAAGACATTAGCCCCTTTGTAACGAGATCAGCCCTTTGCTTATGCTTCGTAAAAAGCGGTAGATTATATTACCTCAAAAAAGACTGCTGTTTTGTGGAAACACTGCATGACTTGGTGACACTTACTTTTTAATGTGTATCATCCAAGGAAGCGTCTACTAATCCCTTGAGTACAAAAAAGTAATTAGTTAAATACGTAATGAAAACAACAATAAATTAATAACAGTACAAAAATAAAGATAAAATCTTAAAATGGTCAACACTGAATAAAAGTTTTCATAAATCCAAGACAAATTCCGACTCCGCCACAAACGCTTACGATGCGCTAGTGTTTAATCAGTTAATAAAGTGCGGCGCTCCATGTCACGTAAAAGTACCCGGGGCATACTAATCTAATTAAGTTTAACCTTGTTAAACATGTGTGTTAAACTATACGTCAACTGTTTATTAACACGGTAGCCAAACCTCTGTCCGTTGTTTAAACTTATAATGTCTTGATAATTAATATTCCATATATTGACAGCGTTACTGGCAATCTAAAACACATCAAAAGTACATAAACTAGGAAGAGTGGCGTTGTGAGTATATTTGTTTAACAGGCTTACCAACCCTAACCCTGAACGTACTGTCCTCGAAAGTATAAATACCTGCAAACCTGATACAGTACAGTTGAGCCCTTGCCTTCAAAATTCGGTGCGCTTTATCCTAATATTTCTTTATATCAGTCTAGGAATTTTAAATATTTGTATTAACTTATTCAGTATTGTCCTTTTGCGATATGTGACTGTAGCAATTCTTTATTAATTTTATTTTTAATGGTTATGGCTTATTGTACTTGCTTTTTTTTTTGAAAAAAATTGTAGACATGGAGAGAACGGTTCGTTTAATCATGCTAGTAACTGGTCCCTCCGGTTGTTTCTTCTAGCAGGTGTAAGTATGCCTCCCCACAATGCAAAAGTAACTATATTCTACAATGCAGAATAAAGTAATTGGTTTGAATTCATCACTGCTGCTATCTATGTGAAAACGTACAGATATACCAGCTGAAATGTTCATTCGTGTAAAATACAAACCTAACGGAATCGTGTATTGCACGTCGTGTTCAGTGACTTAGTTAGCTATCAAAAACTACATATGTACAGCTATTGTCCATATGTACAGTTAATAAGTGTTCATTAAATTTGATTTTTGCAGTATATTGGGAGTGGTATTTTATAATTAGGTAACTAAGTAGTGTAGATGACTACATTTTGACCAAATTTGTCCAATACATTTTTTGTGTTTAAGTATTAATCATATTAACACCAAGATTATTCACAAACTTTCGCATTTGAAATATTAATAGGATGAAATACATTTGCAGTTACTCTCATGGGTTAGGGTACTGCATGATCAGCAAATCACCGTTTAGAAGATTGGAGTATTCAAAAAAGTTTCAGAATAAAGTGAAAAGAATCATGTTCTAACCAATCTGAACTTTACATTTAAGTATTACCAAAATATGTCAATACCATTTTAGATTGCCTGTAAATTAATATATAAATTATTTCTGGCTATGAAAATGAATTATTTGCTTTTATAAATTCACCATAATTGTAAATAAATATGTGGTTTTGATGTAAATTAGTAATGAATATCAGTAGTAGGTGGTAAACGAGGTCCGGTTTGGATTAACATATTTCATACATGAGTGTATTTGCTTTCATCACAATCAGTTCATCCATCTTAAGCGCCTCGTACTTGAAGTCTAATAAACTAGTTTTAATTAAAATGTGCATCAGTTATTTTCATAGCTAACGTGAAGCGGTATAGAATTCATGGCAATTTGTGTCTGTATTTCTTTATGGAGAATTTACATGAGAGTTGCTTGACTTTCCGAAATTTTAAAATAGATATAAAATCATTATGAGGCAAGATAATAACGCTTTTAGGTAATACAGTACAATGGGTAACAACTACAATACAATTTACTTAAATCATCGTAAACATTCTGAAAGGAATGATACCACAAAGAATTTTAAGGGACCTCCAATTAGGAAATGCAGCAAAACACGTTTTTCTGTAGAAAGAAATATTTCAAACAACTATTTTACTAATTCAGTTGCGTAACGTAGTTTTCGTTCATTTGGTGTAGAAAAATATAAATATTTAAAAAAACCGTACTGAGGGATATTACTCTGGATGCAGCAATTAAAGTTGAAATTCCAGTCATAAAGATTGTTCCACAATTAATTTAAATCTACATGTATAAATTACAGACAAGTGAGTAATTTGTGTGATCTTTGATTATTGTTCTATAACTAACGATATTGTCCATGAAATTTAAAGAAAACTAGTTTGTTTTCAGTCTGAAACAGGAATGGAAATATTTACTAAATTTGATTTTATCAGCTGATTGTGTTTGTAAACCAACTCGAATGTGCAGTAGCCAGAGATTTTAAAATCTCACATTTCTGGGTGGGTTGTTTGTCTGACAGTGCCGCAGTTACTGAGTGTCAAATATTCAATTACCCCCAAGAGAATTCATTCACTGTCTGCTTTTCTCAACAGTAACTCAAATACAAGCATTCAAAGTCGTTAAGTATTCATCAAGTGCACAAGGAAAGTGCATTACACAATTGGCCAACAATCCAAACTCTTTAATCCCAAGTCCTCGTCCATTCGGGAGAGGATAGAAAATTAAACCAGATATATTTTTCCGCAAGGTCGCCGTAAGCCGCACCATGTAACAGGCTTTCTTGAGTAGCATGCAGATGTCCTCCGGACAGACCGCCAATCGTACGGGAAAGAAATATGTTCATCCTCTGCAGAAAAACGAGACGTTGCGTCAGCCTTCTGAGTGATTATGCTTCAATTATTAATTCTTTCTCGAGTTATATTTTCATACTTTTTTTCATTAAGTTGTGTTTAATGGAAGTATTCAAATGATCAAACCAATCAGTACAAAATTATATTGTATGCGTTATGCTAGCTAGGCTACGATTTAATATGATACATGGTAAAATCTCTATTGGGTGTACTAAGTTTGTATATACATTTATTTATTCTGCTACTTCCTCACTGCCACCATGGAAAACCAATGTAAAAATTAGTTTAATGGCTCTAACTCTCAGCCATACTCCATGGAGTAATATGGCACTATCATTATACTCAGTGTTTCTCATATTGAAATGAAGCTTCGTGCAAACTTTTAGACCATTTTTTGAGATTTCGGGCAAACAGACAAAAAATAAAAATTTAAGCACCTTGAGTAGTAGGCATCGCTAAGGCTCAGGTAATACGAATTCAGAATTACTTTGTATGTCGCGGAATAACAAAGGTTTGTTTATTAAACGCTAGATTGGATTGTTAATATAAAACAAACTCTCTTGTTGTAATTACACTATGTAACTGAGTTTTCAAACGTGTATTGAAACCAGATGGAAATATATGATAGCTAATGTAAGTAGATAAGGCTGAACGTTCTTACATTTATAAAATTTACTTAAATGTTATTACTGAAAGTAAATGGTTTATGCTCCCGTATGAACAATATCACAGTCTTTTGTATTCTATGTTTAATACGAGTCTTAATAGATTAGTACAATCTTTTTAATTGTTGTTCAGTATAATATTATAAATTTAAAACATATAAGTTTAAATCTAAATATAGTAAGTTTAGATAAGGTCTTTTTTATCAATTTATAATACATGGTATCTTAGAATTAAAAAAAAACTTTCTATTTCACGCTTTATGTTTCAATAAATTACAATTATGTTTGCTAAATTATTCAAATATATTTTAACTTTAAATAGAAGAGATCCCTTAGTAAAAAACTAAAGTTTTCATTAAACAACGAGCAGAAAAACTCGGTCAGCTTCGTAAAAGTTGTGGAAACCAGAACAGAACAGTACAGAGTAGTACATTTTAAAATTCACTATTTTCTTTAATTTGCATATTTTTATATTATACTGCTAACTTATACTAGTAATAGTGATAACTGGTAATGATAGTAATGTCTTTGAGGCATGTTGCAACTAAACATGGAAAGTGTAGAAAACCATGAAAGACAGAATACATTTTCCAAGATATAATGTCTTTCATGTATCTAGAAAATTGAAGAAACTGCTTGTTTACACTCTCTGTTTGGCACTCTCTGGAGGCGCTTTGTAGATGTGACGTGAAGAAACACATAAAGCAGCAAATATAAAGTAGGTTTACAAAGAGCTGTGTCGTTATGTAGGTTTCTGTAGTTTGTTTGTAACTTAAACTTAAATATATTATAGATATATAATCATTTCAAAATACCAAATATTAGTTTCATTTGAAATTTCAACGCTTATGACAACGTGTATCAAATTGTTTATTCTTTGATCAATTATGTGCAAAAAATATTAAAAAGGTTTCATAACTTATGTATTAGATGCTCAAAAGACTATATTTAAAATTAATAATTATGACTATTGTAATTTACTTTGTTCTTAGTATGTCTTGTTCCATAGTTGGTTTGTTTTGTTTCCTGATCAAGAAAAAATATATATCACATATCAGAGATGCCTACTTCTTTGTCCAAAGAGAGCTTGTATAGGTTTTATATTAGTCTGTAAATTTATAATACAGTTTTTAAATATTTAAGATTTAGAGAGATCGAATTAAGTACATTCTTTCAAAAGAACAGTCCAGCGAAATTTAATTTATCATAGTCCTTGTCGAATACTTAAAATGCAATTTATGGAGTTCAATTCTGCCGTTATTATGTTTTAGGACATTTTATAAGGTAAATTAGTACATAATTAATCGCTGAAATACAAAACTGGATGGAAAATTATGGGTATTGTTTAGACGACTATATATAATCAATTAGAAAATAACAAACAATGTTTGCACAGAACAGTTGATTGCATTTGGCAGGCGCATTCAATTAATATTACACAACTTTAGAGACCAAGATGGCATTTTTCACTACTTTAAAGACCGGTGGGACGTAAGGCCGGAGGATTTTTGAAATAAGAATAGGCCTATATTCATCCCAGGAACTGTAAGAATGGGTATGTAAAATGTTTGTAAAATCGGTTGAGTATTTTATGCGTGAAAACAAAACAACAAAAGAAAGGCATTTTCGCTTTTATAATATTATTGAGATAATATTTAATCATAGTTTTCGATTTTAATTTTCACCGGATACCTTAAGTTTAAACAAAATTATGTTAGTAATAACAGTTCAAAAACATTAAACATAATATTATCATTCAATGAAATCATCTATAAGCTAAGAATAAATTAACAAAACTTTAAAGGGTTATGAATTATACTAAAAATAGGCGACTTTGCTGCAAAGCCTAACGTACCGGAAAAAATATCAAACAATACTTATTATTCAGTATTCTTCCAGTTGGACCAGCTCTAATGCTTCCGTGTGTAACATTGGATCTAAAAGAATAATGCCCCTGTAGATTTCTCAGAAAAACTATCTAGTGTGCTTGTACAATACAAGGTAGCTCCTGCCTCTGGAAGTATAAGTTATGAGAGCAAAGCAGGAGTCCTCCCTCGTTTATAAGCTCCAAACATATTCCTATACTCTGTTGTTATTCTTTTCCAATACACGGATCGTCAATTAATAAATGACTCTGGACTGGAGTTGAGAGGAAATTCAAAACAATATGCGGTTACTTTGAAACCTACAAGTAATTTTTCAATGCTAGTAATATTTGCCCTATGCCTTTGTTACATAAAAGTGTCGTGGGTGAAACGCATCAATAGTTAAAAAATGTCCGAATGTCAAATTCAAGAATCAAATAGAGAAATGATAAAGCTGAAGCCATTAGGCGATATTTGTGGGTGTCAGTAAATATCTTTGGATTTATACACAAATGCGCGATCGACTATTTACCCACACCGCAAACCTGCCAAGTGTCTGGTCGTCATAGCATGAGATCTGTGTTTAAAAAACGGACCTTTTAGTAAATAAAAAATATACATATAAGTTTCAAGTAGTTTTGAAATCATCTGTACAAGCCTGCCGGCCTTTTTTGTCGTTTACCAATTTTCATTGTCTTTCTCAAATCAGTGTTTTATTTATCTTGGAAACTTTTGGGGAAAGTACACGAATTAAATTTTTAGACAATATCTTTTTAAGGAGAGGCCGATCCCCTTTTAAGCCTTACTCTGTCCGTCTTCTTGGGTCGATGCAGTACAAGGTCGATGGTACTGATAAAAAGTGCAACGGTCACAGACAGGATTTGAACCTGCGCTATCTCTCACTCAGACCCAAATTCCAATTTCTTAGACCGCTCGGAAATCGCACTCCAAAAATTGAAATATTATTTAAAATATTTATCAAAACTCTGGCAGTAGCTTAATTGCTATGACTTTTAAGAAATAATTCAAGTGTTTCAAGTCTTAAATAAAAAAGATTAAGTTCTTTAAATTATCAATCAGAATTACCATACAGTTCTTAAATCCAAATACCTCACATACTCACATTAAAGTTGAATACTATTTCTCTAATTTACTCCTCCTATACTAATAAAAATATAACCATTTTTGTACTTGAGTGCAATTTTGCGTTTTTTCTCATATTGTTATTTTGTGTTTATATTTATTTTGATTTACTAACATCAAGAGTTTGAATGAAATTGACTATAATAATACGATGGTTGCCAATCAGTACAAAGCCACACTAATCTAATCCCATAGCATCTTTCATGTATTTGCAGCGGGGTTGATTAAACCCCACTATCGTAATCAACAAGGATTCACCAGCAACTCTGGTTGTTACAACTCGCTACTTGATATTCTCAACTGGATGTTATTGATGTACCTTAAATATTACTGTAATTTGTCAGTATACACTGCAGAGTTCAACGTTAACTTTCTCTTAACGATGTTAGCCATTCGTTTGCCTAATATAAAAATTTTACATTTGGGTAAACCTTGTTGTTTTATTTATAAGTTATTTACTTTACACAATTTACTATTATTACTATATTTTAAAAAGTTTTTCTTAATACATATTCATCAACATTTATATCGATATTGATATTTCACAAAGGAGCTCTGCCCCGCAAGCTTTCAAAATTACAATGTTAATATTAAAAGATTATTTCTTAATAGTATTTTTAACTACATGGTAAAATAAACCGAATATCGAAGGACTTGACATAAAGTAACTGTATCACATGTGTTACTGTCATACGTTAAAATGTTGTATGGATGTACTCAGTTACTTTACAAATTTGTTTATTTTCTGCGACTTACTCATTGCGACCGTAATTAGGAATAAAACCAGTATATACATTTAGAAATGTGCTTTTGACCTTTTGACTTATACTGGAGTATTTTCTTGAACCAAGCGGAATCGATGTACTAATTTTTAACGTTCTATGGCAACGAGTTACCGACGAACAGAGCATAGCTCGATCTTACGGAGAAGGTTTATATGCAGCAAAGGAAATCGAGACTTGAGACAGTTTTTAAGATTTAAGTATCCACTTATTTAAAACCCTACATTCAGTCCAGGAACATCATCTTACCGCTAGATTCTGCAGTGTTTCCATATCACTTAGCGTGGAATCCGTTTGTGTTGTACAGTGTAAAGGTTTTCATTTTGGCTGCTGAGGAAACATTGCTAAGGCTCCATCAGAAAGTCAGAAGACTTCGCTGGGAGGAACGAAGTGACCACCAGAGCTGCGGGTACCAACAATTTACTCTTAATTGCTATGATTAAAAGGGACCAGTATTACAGCATTGATTCACTCCTTTCTTACTTCCTTATTTTAATGCCGTTCCTTTTTAAACTATTATTAATCCACATTATCTTACCGGTACTTAAATAGGATACCTAGTATTTTATATTAATTAGCTAGGGACCTGTTTTCCACCTGTCAAGCCATTCAGTTGAGAATTGGGAGATACTGGCGTCTTCGCAGCATTTCGGGAAGAGGAGCTTATCGCCGCTTACCGATCTTTCCGTAACAGAAGAGAGCCCGGGCCTGATAGCATACCCTCTGAGGTCCTTACGATTGTCGCGGAGGTAAATCCAAGAATTCTCCAGGACCTTTTCAATGCGTGTTTAGCAGATGGCGTCTTTTGATCTACATGGAAGACTGCCCGCCTAGTCTTGATCTCCAAGGCTAATGCTGCACTGGTGACTCCTTCATTTCGCCCTTTTGTATACTCGTCACGGCAGAAAAGGTGATGGAGAAGTTCATTCGTATCGAACTGGTCGGGGAGATTGCCTCTGCGGGTGACTTGCCCCCGCAGTAGCACGGTTTCTGATCCGCCCACTCTACCATCGTCGTCATCCAGGAGGTAGTGCAGGCAGAAGTGATGGGTTCGCTGATGTCTTTCCCATCTACCATCTTGTGATGGAGGGTCAAGCGGTCACAGCCACAGGACCGATGTGGACAGAGATACTGCTGCCAAAGAAGAGCGCGACCGCAGTTTGACCGCCGGCAAAACTTGGATTGGAAAGCCGGCAACGTTGGTTCTTCAGACTCATCCCGAACATTCGACTATGGATGGAACGGCAGTACGGTGAGGTTGATTATTTCTCTCCTGACATTTCGCAGCACAAGTTTTTCGAATCAGCAAGTCTCTGCTGAGATCGGTTTTGCAGTCGCACAAGAGATCATCGTTGGAGCTATGCTCCAGGGAGAGGACACATCGAACTGTGTGAAGCACTATGTCTAGTCTGTACTTTGGGCAAAAAAGGTCGAAGACGAGGAAAGCTCAAGTGGCGTAACTTCACAGGCCTAGCCTGAAGTAATGTGCTAAACAGTTTCAGGCTAGTGTTGATCAGGGGTTCTTTAGCCAGTAGTCCGTGGGGCAAAGAGCCTGCGAGAGTCCGGCACTATTAGGGGACAACGAGCCTCTCAGTGTGCGCAAAAGCATTTTAAACTCCTTTCAACCCCTAAACAAATACGATTTTAACTATCTTTAGCCATTATCGTCTCAATACTATACAGACAAATGTGAGTTAGGATAGTTTATGGTAATAGTTTAACCTATCAAACATATGTGTTGAATAATTCAAAAAACATTTCAGTAGACAATATACAGTACATACTATTATTTTCAATATCCAATGGATTGTTTAAGTACATAATACATGGTATTTTACCATTATTTTAAATGTACGGTTTTTCAAAACGAATCGTCTATTTGCTATCATAACTGTTGGCATACAAATCCATATTGTAAGTATAGCTCTTGAATGGAACTTAAACTTAACAGATTTTTAAAGAAATGCTTCTTTTATTGCTGGGTGAAATAGATTGTGATTTAACACATTTTATAGCATAATAAAAGAATTACAATACGAGTATTTCACCTAAATCTTAATGTAGACCACCTTAAAATAATGATATAAAAGAGAATAAAAATATGAAACATTAAATGAGATGCTAAAAAAGAGGAAAACGTTCTAAGAATAAACCCTAAAATCAAATACGATAGTTTCATAATTTATATGGCTATGAAACTAGGCGATTTATACCAAATCTATTATTTATTATAATTTTTGTCCTCTTTTAAGTAAGTCGTTAGAAGACAACGTCTTTTAGAAAGGACATATATCTTGATATTTACGTTTTATACATGAGGTTAAGTCAATATATTGTAAGACTTTTTCATTTGGTACTTAAATTTTTATGTTCCTGGAGAAGAATTTAATTGCATTGTGTTATTAAATATTGAAAATTATACAGTATTCTCAGGTAGCAATGATATTATTTAGATTTTTGAATGAATTGTATTCCAAAAAAGTGGTAGTACAAAAGAGATTCATGTAATAATATTTTTTTAGGTGGAAAATTATTGATAATTCTGCCACAAGTTTTCTGAAGATTTTATGTTCATTGATTTACATTTTAAACTAAAGAGACGGTACAGTAGAATCAAATAACGGTGCGTTCTTTTATTAAATACGCTTTACATTGTCCGAACTAGGAAACCTAACAAAATCGAGTAAAAGGTATAATATAACTCTTGTTCTGAGGTATTGCTTTCAGTCTTTACGAGGAAAACATTTACTTGATTGAAACTCGTTTCGTACTTACAATAAATGTAGATTGTATGACAGCAATATATTGTTGTAACGACACGTGAAATTTTTATCGTTTTTCATAAATAAAGATGTTTATTGTTTTATAAAAACGTTTCTGAATGGGGCATTACTTGCAAAATTTCTATCCAACTGTTTATTTTCTTTCTACTGAGTACGTAGCTGAAAACAAACGTCATTTCTGTCCTTACTTATGATCTTCTTCAAGTGTACTTCAACGTTAATACATTTTGCCTTTGCTGAAATACATTCAGCCATTTCTAGGTGCATTCACTACTGAACGTAAATAACGAATACGTCATATGTCATAAGAAATGTCCATAGTGTTAGTAAAATAGAATTCCACCTTTGGATTACGTCACCATCAGAAACCAACAAAGCAGTACAATTGATATATATGTAGCTGTGTTTGCTGATAGCTTTGTTTACGCCTCAAAGAAGGTCGTTAAAGCATGCAGGTGATAATGACATTAGACACATATTTATTTTATATCAAACTACATGAACCGGATAACATTTTCTCTGAAATATCCGACAGCAACATCTCTTCTTCTTCTTACCCCTCTTCTAATCCTTTACTAGTATATATTAAAATATATGGGATTTTTTTATTAGTTAGACAATAGTTACTTAGTTAAATTTAGAGCATCTAGTAATTATGTTACTATTGTGAACTAAAAACTGGAACTATGTAAAAGATGATGATAAATCCATTACACATTCCTATAGTTACTGAATATATCTATAATTTGTACATTCAGTCTTAAAACTATGTAAATAGCCAGTGTATCTTAATTAGACCCCAATAGAATGTTGTAATTTATACTCTATATCATATTTATATTATTATATTTTTTACTCTAAAAATTTATCTCTGTGTTAATATGTATTTCAGTAAAGTGTAAGAGCTATTCAAGACCAATCTAGGATCACTTCTGGCTGGTTTATAACTTCCAGTTGAACCTACCACTGGGCACAGCAGAAACTGAAATGTGGCAACCTTATGGATGTCCAGGAGCGGCACATCACTAACCGCAACTGTCGAGATTCTAAGATGCAAGAGTAATTTGATGGGTCTATTCTACTGCCGGAAATGATTGTTGGAGTTGATGGGGTTCGTTCCCTAACTATTAGAGGTTCTTGCTAGCCTGAACAAGGGTGTTCCCCTGCCTGCTTTGACTTTGAGATGCTGGTTCAGAGGTGGCCTCCCCTTCTTCCGGGAGGACATGACTGAGATTAGTGCCCTAATTCTTCCTCATGGATCTCGAAAGGAGGCGGCCCCTACCCTACCCATCCTGAACATCCTGTCCCTTAGGAATCAGCTCTAAAGTTCTTATAGGACTAATTGCAATTTATGAGCTTCTTGTCCTAAGAGAAAAAAGAACCATTCAAGAGTAAAATGTGTATTAGAGAGAAATACAAATGAAAATGAGAAATACAAGTGCTTACAAGATATACTTAATAGTTTATAGTGGGTGAAATATATTATTAGTAAATAGCAGCTATTATTTAATAAATAAAACATCACCTTATACTTATGTTTTATATAATCCCACAATAAATTTAAACTCAATTTATTTGCGCAATAAATAAACGTATCGAGGAAAATATAATTTTGTAGTTACAATCATATTGTCATTGTGCTCAAACTTTTTCTCCTGAAATGATATGCCTTTGTGTATTCTAACCATGGGATAATGTGTCCTGTTCCATGCATTCAATATATTCGAGTTCCCTTTTAAACTAAGATAGTGTTCCATTTCAAGGAAATCAGTAATGGGTAGTGAATATACTCTTTAACAACGTATCGGTAGTATATAAAATGCGATGTGACAAAGGACAAACTAAACTTATGTTCCTTGAGAAAGGAATAATATTTTATTCGGTAGAATGCTCAGTGGTAGTACTGCTTGGTTGGAGAATAAATTTCAGGGAAACAACCGTCAAACCTGCGACTGTCAGCTTATTTGTCAGCGCACTCTATCGGTCTTGTGGAAGCCTAAAGCACCTGACTGTTCGTTTGTACTCAAACCATTGGACAATAAAAACGGTGTTTATATTATACATATATTTCCATAGTTCATTCTATAAACGTACTTCAAAAATAGAAATAGAAATCATGAAGCAAAATAAACTGCATTGTGAGATTTTGTATTGAATTCAAAATTCAACCACCGTATAAGGGGTAGATATTTGCTTCAAATATGTTCAAACAGGTAATATTAGTTTTATCCTAATCAGTAATGATTAATTGTCTGAGCGATAGCGAAGTACGTTAAAGGGTATGGACAAATTTACGCTCGCCTGTTTATCTGTTTCTCTGCACGATAACTCGAGAACGAACTGGCCTATAGTCTTCATTTCTATATAAACAATACTGAGTTTGAGTATAGTGCATGTCACATCACGGGATTTGACTGAGAGTTAGTGAGCATTTTTATATAAATGTTATGGGTTACTATGATGACAAACCTAATCTATAATGGTTAGAATTGTGGTTAGATTATAGAAATATATTTTTCAATTACAACAAAAAGGCATGGAATAAATTTGTTTAACATACTTTATTCAACCATATGATATTTAAACAAGTGCAATAGTTTAAACATGTAATCTGACTCGATAAGATATCCCGAGAAACATTTTATTTATAGACTAAAAATTTTGCATGAAACTTCATAGACAAGAAGATGCATGAATTTCCATCATGGGATTGCTTGTGCGTTATTGTAGTCTAACACGCAGAAGGCTGACAGATTTTCTTTTCTGCCTGAAGGAGGGCTGTAAAACTGCACTTTTTATGTGATTATAAGTTTGCCCGTAGGACGTCTTGAGAATGTAATTAGCTATATTAAGAACAACAATAACCACATTATTTATATAAAAGTATTTAGTTGTGTCAACAATGTCAATTTTGTAGTTTCTACAAAACTACTATATATATATATATATATATATATATATATATATATATATATATATATATAATATATATATATATATACTATATATACTATATATATATATATACCGTATATATATATATATATATATATATATATATATATATATATATATATATATATATATAGGGTGTCAATTAAGTCTGGAACCTCTTTTTTAATTTTTTAACCATAATAGAAAGAAATACCAAAGTTCACACGTGCTTACTGGTGATAGTAACGCACACATCTGCCCAATTACCGACCGGATAATCCCTTTGGGGGACGGTCCACAAGGAGTCAGACAAAATTCTTAAATAGCAGCATAGGTCAAGTTTTGTATCAAATTAAAGGTCTTACTTAACAGAGTACAATGCCGCAAACCGGACTTAAAAAGGTGGATTCATTCAGTAGTTATAGCTATTTGAAATTTAAAACAATTGAACAATGTAAATTATTAAGTATTACAAGTAAACACCAATTTTTAAGTACCTGTGATCAAAGTAAGTATTAAAAATGTTCCCCTCCCATCATCTGACAATGTAGTAATCGAAGCCAGGAATCAATAATTATTACCAATAACACAACTACTGTTAGAATGTGAAAGTGGCAGATTGAGTCATACACAGCATCCGCAGAAACTTAACGTTTGGGCAGGTATTATAAGAAATCAAATTATGGGCCCATTATTTATCAATGGTAATTTAAATTGTGACTCGTATCTAGCAATGCTCCAAAATGAGATAATTCCTGCACTACAAGCTGCTCTTGGTCGACAATTTCAAAGAATTTATTTCCAACAAGATGGCGCGCCACCACACTTTGCTCTCCTTGTTAGAGAATACTTGGATACAATATTCCTTCACAGATGGATTGGAAGACGTGGTGCAGTAGAGTGGCCTGCTCGTTCCCCTGATTTATCTCCGCTGGATTTTTTCTTTGGAGATACCTCAAAGATAAAGTTTATCGTACTAAGCCTCGAGATTTGGCGCACCTAAGAAATCTCATAGTCCAAGAAGCTCAAGATATTCCTCGTGAATACCTTCAAAATACAGTTGATGGCTTTTTCAACCGCCTAGGACATTGCCAGACGATGGTAGGGGAACATTTTGAACACTTACTTTGATCACAGTTACTTAAAAATTGGTGTTTACTTGTAATACTTAATAATTTACATTGTTCAATTGTTTTAAAATTCAAATAGCTAAAACTACTGAATGAATCCACCTTTTTAAGTCCGGTTTGCGGCATTGTACTCTGCTAAGTAAGACCTTTAATTTGATACCAAACGTGACCTATGCTGCTATTTAAGAATTTTGTCTGACTCCTTGTGGACCGTCCCCCAAAGGGATTATCTGGTCGGTAATTGGGCAGATATGTGCGTTACTATCACCAGTAAGCACGTGTGAACTTTGTTATTTTTTTATATTGTGGTTTAAAAATTAAAAAAGAGATTCCAGACTTAATTGACACCCTGTATATATACAGGGTGATTCAAAACTAAACGGCAATCTCTCGAGAGCTTATTCTATAGCTAAAAACAAGTAAAAAAGTTCATATAACCATATGCCCGGAAACGCTTCGTTAGCGAGTTACGCCTAGCGAAAGATTTCGCCCGGATTTCAGAACCCTTGGTGAAGTCAGGCCGTATAAAAATGGTAAAGGTAGTTACAAAGATACAAATACGATTGTTTTTTATGTTTTTATATCTGACAAATTTATTAAAATTCGACCCAGAGTTGTAAATGCAATACTTTCAGAGATATCTTACGTAAAACACAAGAATTGGTGCAAAGAAATAACACATTTTTTTGTTTAACGTAAGATTACTTCCATAAATGTTAAATAAAGGTCATTTTTTTTTAAAACAAATTTGCAGAACATTTAATTCTGAAAAGATTCATGTCAATTACTTAGGAAAAAAATTAATAATAGGTATTGAAATTTAGCTTTGTTTAAAAATAAAACAGACGCACAAAAATGCATATTCTTATCTGCATAAAATATTAAAACTAAAATAAATAAAACTAAAAAACATCGGTATTTATTTTGTTTTATTTATTGTGTTATAAATTTATGACATAATTTGCTAATTAAAAAAAGTCAGTGAAAACAGATTGGTTAGTAGAGTGAAACGCCGCCAACCGCATCAGAATACGACGATCCAGTCAGAAATGCAGCGCATAATGTACTTCACAATGTGTACCTAAAACAACCCGCCATTTCTGAATGGATAAACCTTTTGAGATGCGGTTTGCGGCATTCAACTCTACTAAGTGAGCTCTTTCAAATGAGGTATCACTCGACCCATGCTTCAATTTAAGATTTCCATGTTTTCCTCTGTGGGCCGTCCCCCCACGGTTGGCATGTCATGGTCATAGCAAGAAAAAATAGTTTACATAGCCATATGACACTGTGCAAAGTTTATAGATGTTATCTCCTATGGTTTTTTAAATATTAAGCCGTACCCATACTTTTCGAACACCCTGTATATATATATATATATATATATATATATATATATATATATATATATAAATGAATGTTTGTGTGTTTTTCCTTTATGGAATCGTGAACTATTTGAACAATCATTATGAAAATTTTTATGTATATGTATTATTTTCACGGAGAAGGTTTATATACTATGCCCATTGATGTAACTCGCCACCAAGTGACGCTGCAAAAGATAATAGTCTTTAAAGCGCCAGCACATTATTATCTGCAATTACCTAACAGTTATGTATATTAAATAACCAAATACTATTTGAAGGCGCTAAGTTATGATGGGGAATTTCTCTTTAACGTAAATTTCTGGTTGAACTTAAAGCTTGAGTGTTAGACTACTTTATAATAAAGTAAAGGTACGTGTACAATAGCTACAAATATACAAGTGAACGTAGCAAGTTAAAAGAGATATAAATTTGTTTAATGGGTTCAATAACTTACATATACACGCCAACACGACAAGCTCAGTTATTACGAATAAAATCATTACGCATATTGCACTTTAATGAGCTTTTAACAGGGTTATAAACTTTTACTCAATACATAATTCTTACACTCGAAGCGTTTTAGATTTAAGTAAAGTTTTCTACAGATTATTTGACAGTATTTATTTCTTAAATAAGTATTTCAAATGCAGTGATTTAACTTTATACAAGTATAGCGCCTATGTACGCAAGGAACTTTAACTATATTTAACTTTCTATCTTGATAACATCGTGTCAACTTGTTAGCCAAAACTTTTATCTTTAGTGAGACTTACAAGATTGTATAAGAACAGACCGGATAATGTTCACGTAGGCATTCACAGTTCTGTACTGGTATTATTCTAAATGGTGGTAGTAATAATGATGGAGGCATTATGATCCTTTTTGCTGAAGTAAAGGAGTAGATTAAAAGGAGGGTTTACGTCAATGAGAAGTTTGAAAAATACAGGCAGTGGACTTGGTTTTGCCACGTGGAAGGAATTAAAACGTTTTTAATTTAGAACGACTAAATCTGACTAATGTAATATTTGAATATATTCAATGTAATATTCTAAAGTACAGTTACTTGATTTTCATTATATAGACGCTTCTTGAAGGTGATATTAATAATTCCTGTTATTCATTAAAAAATCATATCCATACATGAGAACATATAATGAGCTTTTTTAGAAATAATTCGAATTCAAAGCGTGCGTACTGAGTTTTATTTAAAAAAAGAATACGCCAGATTGGTTTACTTTTCAATTATTATATTTGTTTATCAATCAATTACAAAGTGCTGTACCGATTGTATTGAATTCTACATGAACAATATTATGATTAACGTTATTCCGGTTAAAATATAGGTCTATTTCTCTATCAAAAATCCCTCCGGGCTAATGCCCACTTGATTTTATAACTCTCTTTTTTGTATAATAAGCATGTAAATGTGTTTTGGTAATCAACTGTCCTTTGTGAATATCATACTGCACCAACACTACTGTGTTTAATTAATTTTAGTAATATTTTAAATTTATTTAAGATTATTGTTTGAAAGCGTAGAGTAAGCTCGAAAGTAACACATTCATATTTTCTTATTCCCTGTAATTAATGTTAAGCACACAGTTTATTAAAAGGATATTAAAATGTGACATTTTAGTATAAATATATCTTTAACTCTAAATTTTAGCAAATATTAAGTATGTCTGATCATCAGTGTAATGCAGGTATAAAAGACAAAGTTACATTAACTTGTGCTACAAATTGTGAGACATTAAAACACACATCTTACTTCTCCGTACAGATTTAGGGTTATCATAATTGCATAGGTATACAGTATATTAACCTGATCTGAGTAACAATGAAAAGTGAACTATGGCAACAGAAATACCTTAGACTGAAAGAAAATTACAGAATAATACTGATAGGGTCAATAACGCAAACTTAACCATGGCGTCGAAAATATAATTAATTTAAACCAGAAGTATTCTTACAGCGAAATCCCTAAACGTAAAATGTACAACACTGTAATAATATGTACCTAAAATATGCATATTTCCGCTTGCAAATTACATAGACCTTTACCATTTATTACATAATTAGTGAGTTAACTTAAAAGCTAAGGACTTCTCTCCACTGGATAAAACTGCTGAAAGTGTTTGAGCTATTCAATATTATTCAGAGAATATTGAAGGAAATATAAGTTATTTCACAGGTACTGTTAAAAATGGTTGCACTCTCCTATTTCAGAATCCAAAACACTGATCTTTAAGTTTAAAACTTATCCCAGGATTTTTTGGAATGTGTTTTAAAAAGAATACGCTAAATGTGTCAGAGTTACAAAATGAAATTTTGTGCGAAGCCACGAGTTATAATATAAATACTAAGAAAAATCAACCATCGAACTCAATCATTTGCTTTCACTCACTTTATGATATTTCAAAAATTTTAATTTTGTTTAGCGTCCCAGTCCGCATTATTCAATTGCGCGACAACAACGCTGAGCTTCAGTTACAGCTTGTTTGCCAGCCATTGTTTGTTAACCCAATAATAACGACAAACAAAGCCAGTTACGTGTGTTCTGATTTTATGGGAAAGTAATTTTATAGTGCACAGATTCACCAGCTAAGACACAAGTGTTTCTAGTTTAATGAAGAACATTGAACTGTTCGTGTAATTACTTAGTGACAACCTCACCGAGAATTGTGCTGATGCTTTATACTCACTTACTCCCCCATCCTTCGTTACACAAAGAATGAAAGGCGGTTTATATATTTTTAAAGATCTAAGATATGGAGATCAATATTACAGGAATATCTGCACCTATGCTCCTAACATCCAGTTGAAAACATAGTTTCTTAAAAAATATTGTATTTAAAATGACAATTTCTATTTCTATAACTGGTAAGATTGTAATTTGAGATGAATTCCATCACCTTGTGGATTAACAGTACATACATAGACATAGTTTTTTTATGAATCCACAACATGCGTGATGTACGTAACAGTCCTCAATACATAGTCAATATAGTTACTATTTTTAAATAGACAACTGCTACTCTTGTATATCTAATCCTTAAATCTTAACAGGTATACTGGAATATAATATGTTTAGATTTCAGTAACTAAACTAACCGTAACTAAACAGGAACTAGTGAAGGAAACAGGATTTTCCCGGACATTTGCTATCGTTTAGCGAAACAAGAAATCAGTAACACTACGTTTCAAGATCTGCAATCTGATCTCTTCTTCAGGTAATAACTAACCTAATACATAATTACAAAATAGGTTAAAATAAAAAATCATACCAAAGCGTTGTGGCACGCCTAAGTCAGGAATCGCAACCACCATGTTGTTTGTCAACTTCACTAACTCTAAAAACATGCACTTCACTAATCATTAAAACTGAACTACAGAATACAGGTCACAATACGTCTACATTCGTACACTATCCACCTACGACTGACCAGAGAGCACTAGCCAATGGCAATCGTCTCGGCAGACAAAAACAAGATGGCGGAAATAAAAATGAAGGGGAACAGGAATGGACCCTTTTTGTTATTATTGGTTCTAGTGCGCAAGTCACCGCCTTGCCTTGTTAGGTACATGTGACATTCACCTACTTATGGACGATCCTTCCAGTTATTGAGGGTCCCCACATTATTGCCCTGATGATAAAAATTAAGGCAAAGTAAACTTATTTAGAGAACGGAAAGCCCCTCACCGCGCATGTAACGGGGCAGCTTTTAAGATTTGGACAGCTGTTTTATTCAGCTTTTGGTACTAAGAACATGAATACTATTTACCACATTATATTTTTCTTAAATATTAAAAGGTACGTAACAGCTATTAAGGATTAGCGATGGGAAAGGGAATTTATATTGTTATTATTGGTAGTTAAATTGATTAAAACTTCCAAGATATTTATTTTTACATGTTGTCGTTTAAATAAAAATACAGTGCAGAGCATAATGGTTACAATGAAGTAGTTACTTTAAACACACATTGGCCTGTACAAAACAGGCTTGAACGTTAGGGTTTTGTTACACAAGGCTTTGATTGCTGAACAACAGTCCCTTACGTTTAATTACCTGTAATCGTTAATTTACCGAGTTATTCTAATCTGCAATTACTGTCTTTGTCTGCGTAACTGCATCTGTGTTAATTGTAAACTTAAAAATATTCAAGTCAAATACTTTTTTTTATATGTGTATTTACGTTATATTGTACGTATGACTTATACCGCACCTGTTTTCATTGTGAAATATCTCAAATTAATTCACTATGCTGTGAAATTATTCACATGATAGTGAATTAATTATGAAATTTGATGAATTAGATTACAATACTTTATTATGACAATGCTATAATTTATTTACCACCAGTAAACAAATGAACATGTTTTTCACAGTTGAGGGAATTATGCATTTTATATCTAAACGAAAGAATCTAAGAAACAAAGCCAAATAGAATTTACCTCAAACACGATTAATGTAATTGTAGCACTCATGCGTAACTACTAATACAGATATGGTAGTCTCTAACTACTAAGACAGATATGGTAGTCTCTAACTACTAAGACAGATATGGTAGTCTCCAACTACTAAGACAGATATGGTAGTCTCTAACTACTAAGACAGATATGGTAGTCTCCAACTACTAAGACAGATATGGTAGTCTCTAACTACTAAGACAGGTATGGTAGTCTCTAACTACTAAGACAAATATGGTAGTCTCTAACTACTAAGACAGATATGGTAGTCGCTAACTACTAAGACAGGTATGGTAGTCTCTAACTACTAAGACAGGTATGGTAGTCTCTAACTACTAAGACAAATATGGTAGTCTCTAACTACTAAGACAGGTATGGTAGTATCTAACTACTAAGACAAATATGGTAGTCTCTAACTACTAAGTCAGGTATGGTAGTCTCTAACTACTAAGACAGGTATGGTAGTCTCTAACTACTAAGATAAATATGGTAGTCTCTAACTAAGACAGATATGGTAGTCTCTAACTACTAAGACAGTTATGGTAGTCTCTAACTACTAAGACAGGTATGGTAGTATCTAACTACTAAGTCAGGTATGGTAGTCTCTAACTACTAAGACAGGTATGGTAGTCTCTAACTACTAAGACAGGTATGGTAGTCTCTAACTACTAAGACAAATATGGTAGTCTCTAACTACTAAGACAAATATGGTTGTCTCTAACTACTGACAGATATGGTAGTCTCTAACTACTAAGACAAATATGGTAGTCTCTAACTACTAAGACAGGTATGATAGTCTCTAACTACTAAGACAGATATGGTAGTCTCTAACTACTAAGACAAATATGGTAGTATCTAACTACTAAGACAAATATGGTAGTCTCTAACTACTAAGACATATATGGTAGTCTCTACACTATACATATCATAGCATGTCAGTTTTCTCATTAGTATTCTCCATCGCTATCCACTATAAACCAAGTGACACGTGTTTGTGGAACTTTATTATAAGCTGTATGGTCAATCAATTGTCTATTAACACACAAGTAACTCTTCTAAATTTGACACTACACTGTATTTCATTTCAAGTATTAATAAAAACTTTACATGTTTCCTTTAATAATATTTTACTGTAAAAGTGTGCAAAATCTTTTCTAAAAGTTTAAAGGTCATTTCGTACTATTATATAGTACAACCCGTGTATTTAAATAATTATTTTTAATTAAACTTGTTAGAATTTAAAATTAGTATACGAGATAAAATTATACCCAATACATAACACGTAATCATTGCCAAACATAATAAATAATAGTAGATCGTTGAGTGTCATTATAAGGGAATATGTCAAAAAGTGGATATTTATTTCCGATCACAACAAAGATAAAAACATGGGTAGCTCAAATCTTGTGTAAACAGAAAGAATTTTCTTATTGAGTTATCAACTTGTAATAGGGCATGTTTAAAAAATGTTGAATAAAATATTTATCTATTTTATATATGAAAGAAAATTTATTTTAAATTTAACCTCTCTACATCAATATTCCTGTAAGACAAACTTTCAGAGCCCAAGTTTACTGTTCCTGCGCTACAGAACAGCCTTGGATAAAGGATTAAAATGTAATACATCCAAGATGAAGTTGGTGAAATTTTGTTTGCCCCGACCATTGTCACTGTTAAACATGGAGTTGAGTTATCGTTAACATTAGAGTTGAATAAGAAAATACTAAATTAGCCTAGTATTTCTATTACGAAATTATTTAAATTATGTAGTTGCAGTTTAACTCAAATAAAATAAAAATATCTACGCTTTGTTTTCATTGTAATCTAAACTCAAATACCAGCCTGAATGTATTTTGCAGATAAAATAAGTTCCTCTTTAGAAAGCAGTATTCCAGTAAATTTCCATGAGATTTCGTGAGAATTTTAAATGAATGTAATATTAGTACTTGATCTGCATTGGGTTAGATACAATAGTTTTAAGGTGAGAACACTAAGCATTGTTATTACACATACTAGTTTTATCTGTGTTATGAATATGATGCTTGTTGTATAATTTAGTTTATTTACTTCTTTAGTATTAATTTAGAACACTCAGTAATTCTGAAGCGGTGTAACAGAGTAAGAAAATTTTGAATTTAATATTTTGTGTAAACAGTTTCAAAAATGGTTTATTATGATGACAGTGTTGATTTACCGGTGTTTGCGACCGTTGCAACGCTTGCAGTGGAATTACAAGGTCTTAATTTAATTTTAGTTTCATTCCATTTTACTGCTTTCGACGAATAACCTGGAATTAAAACTTGTTCTACCCTCCCGGTACTTTTCAATTTGACCTCACACAAACAGTTACCCTTTATTTACTGTTAAGTAAGTAAGTGAAGTATATCTGTGAAGTTTCATGTACACGTTAGCTTTTTTATACCATTCCATAACATCAGCTGTTATCAATACAATGAGGTATCCCCACAAGCATGTGTGAAAGCTTTCTACAGAAAACTTTGGTTATCAGGTTTTGCATAAGAATAAGTTTTTTAGTGTAAACAAAAGTATAATAATGCACAGTCTACACCACCCCACCCTGTTCTACCCGCTGCGGGTTTTAACTAAGACCTTAAGTTACACCCTGTGTTATACACTATATTTAATATTAATAAGCAAATTTACAATGGTATAGACAGAGAGCTTTAAATAAAAATTTAATAAAAAGGTTTAGCTATTTTTATCGTGGCTCTTTTCAAAAACAATGGTCAAAAGACTTGTGGTACTTTTAGAATACTTATTTGTTCATACAAGAATTTTTTTTTAATCTATGGTGACGTTTTGGGCCTACATTCTTACGTTATAAAATAGTCCGATTGTAAACTAGACTATATAAATTTGAGAATTAGTCATTGGTAGATATACTTTTTTATGTACAGTGTAAACCTCAAACATAAAAATTGGTAATATTTTACATTTTTTTAAATATTGGGATACCTTACATACCTATACTGCTAACACTTTAAAACTTAAACAATACATTCATATTGTAATCATAGAATTCTGATAAAATGTAAAGGAATTTGATACAAATAAATAACACTGTTTGCTGTATTATAAAATTTTTGAAATATAAAAACTGTTTTCCACGTTCATTAGTGATATTTTGTCTAAATAATTCCAATAATTAACTGCAATACCTTCAGGCGGATTTTATTAAACAATACTCTAAAAACTTCCAAGTACTTCAGGCTGGATTATATTGCAAACAAACAGAACAAAATTATAATATTTAAGTCAGAGATTTAGTTTCTCCTTTTATTAAAACTATTGCTGGAGAAGAAAAATACAAGTTTTGTAATTATAATTCTACTTTGGTGTTGACTTACACCAGCCCGTTATCGTACTGTGACATTGTTTATAGCGGACAGATTGTAGTAGCTTTATCTTGGGAATTATAGATTTCAATTATGAATCAGGTAACTCTTTCCTTCTAACTTAGAGTGATTTTCATTAATACAATAGCCGCTATTCTAACAAACTAGCCAAAAATCTGCCAAAATGATTGAGTAATTACCATAATTTAAATAAAGTGTTTTATTTAAATGTTTTTTTTTGCCTTTCTTTCTTATGTCAACAGCAATAAAATAACGTCAGATAACAGTCTTCAGGACAAATTAAAACATTAAATACGGTCACATCATGCGAGATTTCATCCCCAAATTATATCGAAACCAGTCGATTAGTGAAATAGTCGTTATCACAAAACGATCATCATATAATATAGTAGCTTATGGAACCATCATTAAGACATATAATATTCAGCATTTGACGGGACAAAAACTTCTGTGCAAAAATCTCGTTATTTAAACAAACATCTCTCTGAAATGTGAACATGTGTTCTTTATTTTCACCGTTAGTAAAAAGTGCTTTAGTTAAATCAATAAGTAAATTTAAAGTACTAAATTCGTAATAAAAATCTCATTTTATATGTTATTTTGACTCTTTGATTTTTAATTTTCTGTCTGATTTGAGAGCAGTTTTGAGAGAGTGATTGGAGAGCAGTGGTTTTGGGACCTTTAATTGAGAGTGCGACTACTACCGCTTGTCGTTGTCAACCCAAGTTTTACCTTAAAATTAAAAGACACCAGTTAAAAAATATACCAATTTGTCTCTAGCACCTTTATATTAAGATTTTAAAGCACAGATGGATATACACATAAACAGACAGTAATTTTTTGGCCATTTCCTCAAAAAATCAATAGGGTTCCTTAGTGGACCATCAGGAACCTTCGTGCAAACTTTCAAATCGCTAAGACCTTTCTATCAAGAGTTATCGCACAGATGGACAGACACAAAGTTAAACGGACTAATGTTCTAACATTACTTTCCAAAATCAATAGGATTCTTCACTGGACCAACAGGAACCTTCGTGCAAACTTTCAAATCTCTAAGACCTTTCTATCAAGAGTTATCGCACAGGTGTGGGCAGACACAAAGTTAAACGGACTAATGTTCTAACATTACTTTCCAAAATCAATAGGATTCTTCACTGGACCAACAGGAACCTTTGTGCAAACTTTCAAATCTCTAAGACCTTTCTATCAAGAGTTATCGCACAGGTGGGCAGACACAAAGTTAAACGGACTAATGTTCTAACATTACTTTCCAAAATCAATAGGATTCTTCACTGGACCAACAGGAACATTTGTGCAAACTTTCAAATCGCTAAGACCTTTCTATCAAGAGTTATCGCACAGATGGACAGACACAAAGTTAAACGGACTAATGTTCTAACATTACTTTCCAAAATCAATAGGATTCTTCACTGGACCAACAGGAACCTTTGTGCAAACTTTCAAATCGCTAAGACCTTTCTATCAAGAGTTATCGCACAGGTGGACAGACACAAAGTTAAACGGAATAGTGTTCTAATATTACTTTCCAAAATCAATAGGATCCTTCACTGGACCAACAAGAACATTTGTGCAAACTTTCAAATCTCTAAGACCTTTCTATCAAGAGTTATCGCACAGATCGACAGACACAAAGTTAAACGGACTAATGTTCTAATATTACTTTCCAAAATCAATAGGATTCTTCACTGGACCAACAGGAACCTTTGTGCAAACTTTCAAATCTCTAAGACCTTTCTATCAAGAGTTATTGCACAGGTGGACAGACACAAAGTTAAACGGACTAATGTTCTAATATTACTTTCCAAAATCAATAGGATTCTTCACTGGACCAACAAGATCATTTGTGCAAACTTTCAAATCTCTAAGACCTTTCTATCAAGAGTTATCGCACAGGTGGGCAGACACAAAGTTAAACGGACTAATGTTCTAACATTACTTTCCAAAATCAATAGGATTCTTCACTGGACCAACAGGAACCTTTGTGCAAACTTTCAAATCTCTAAGACCTTTCTAACAAGAGTTATTGCACAGGTGGACAGACACAAAGTTAAACGGACTAATGTTCTAATATTACTTTCCAAAATCAATAGGATCCTTCACTGGACCAACCAGAACATTTGTGCAAACTTTCAAATCTCTAAGACCTTTCTAACAAGAGTTATCGCACAGATCGACAGACACAAAGTTAAACGGACTAATGTTCTAATATTACTTTCCAAAATCAATAGGATTCTTCACTGGACCAACAAGAACATTTGTGCAAACTTTCAAATCTCTAAGACCTTTCTATCAAGAGTTATTGCACAGGTGGACAGACACAAAGTTAAACGGACTAATGTTCTAATATTACTTTCCAAAATCAATAGGATCCTTCACTGGACCAATAAGAACATTTGTGCAAACTTTCAAATCTCTAAGACCTTTCTATCAAGAGTTATTGCACAGGTGGACAGACACAAAGTTAAACGGACTAATGTTCTAATATTACTTTCCAAAATCAATAGGATCCTTCACTGGACCAACAAGAACATTTGTGCAAACTTTCAAATCTCTAAGACCTTTCTATCAAGAGTTATCGCACAGATCGATAGACACAAAGTTAAACGGACTAATGTTCTAATATTACTTTCCAAAATCAATAGGATTCTTCACTGGACCAACAGGAACCTTTGTGCAAACTTTCAAATCTCTAAGACCTTTCTATCAAGAGTTATTGCACAGGTGGACAGACACAAAGTTAAACGGACTAATGTTCTAATATTACTTTCCAAAATCAATAGGATTCTTCACTGGACCAACAAGATCATTTGTGCAAACTTTCAAATCTCTAAGACCTTTCTATCATGAGTTATCGCACAGATGGACAGACACAAAGTTAAACGGACTAATGTTCTAATATTATTTTCCAAAATCAATAGGATTCTTCACTGGACCAACAGGAACCTTTGTGCAAACTTTCAAATCTCTAAGACCTTTCTATCAAGAGTTATAGCTCGGGTGAGTAGACATACTGCCAGATCAATCGTAAATGCTACGATCTCAAATTGGGTCCTTACTAGTGATAATATAAATCCTCACACTTGACAGTAATTTTGAATGGGGAAAGAAATTAAATCAGTATTGTCTCTCAAATAAGGCAAAGCTTACGTTTATTGGTCTGAAGGGCACAAAGCAATGTATATAATCCTAAAAGGTATTTGCAGTGCTTGATAAGGTAACCGGATATTAAGGAAATTATTCAGCCACTACTGCTGAGATGTAATGTGCAGAAATGTAATCAGCTCGTAACTTTCTAGAACGATCGTACACGGATTCATATAGAATTTAACAGTTCGTTTTTACCGAAATACATCTGTTTTTAAGATATACGAGTATTTAAAATAAGTATGCCTATTGCTATCATTACGTGACATCCAGGAGATCTTTTGCATTTTCTCTGATCATGTCCCCCAGAACCCACAACTACTAAAATCTGAGCATTTATTATAATTTAAATAAAGGTTGAATCACAAAAAGTACCTACTCCGCTGAGACTCGAATCCTGGATCTCTTACTTTCCGGGTGAGGGTCCTACCACTAAAAGATTGACCTTACTTTTTACAACTGAATAATTTTCTATTCGGCGCGCCCGTGTTGAGTTCGATTCCCGTCGGAAAAAATTTATTTTTGTGGTTCATTCTTTATTGATATATTTAGGATTTTGACGTTATGAGAAAATAAATGAGTGTGTCTATGTATATAATAGGGAGTCATATAAAGCTTAAACGTAAGCATGGGTCGTCATAAGTATTTTTAAACATCTCATTAAATATACCTTTATGCTGTAAACCGTATATTTTAAGGCTGATATATTTTAAGTATATGTTAAAGTATAGTTTAAGGTAGGTATTAAATAAAATTATTATTTTTTTGTTAATAAAGATAAATAATAAGAAGAAGAATTAGTAATATAATGAAGTAAGAAAAATATAAATTTAATTTAACCTTAATGAGCCTTTTGTATAAATTAGTAAATAAATTTTGGCAAAGATCCTGCTCGTTCTGACAAAATTATAAAATGGGGAAATACTCAAACTAAATCAACCATATAACAAAGATTTAAGACACAATATTTTTTTTGAGTGCCAAATAGATTGAATTGAAGATGGATCACTCTTGATATAAGTAACCGAGTATCTTTCGTTTTTGCTAAGAAACTTAATACATTTGCTTTGTTTAAATTATTTAGGAATGGATTTTAATACATATATTCTTGTAGTGAGTTAATTTTATAACTTTGCTCTAACTATCTGTTATACAATACAGTATATAGAAGCGTAAGGCCGTTTCACACCGCGGTCACACTATGTCACGTTACTTAAAGTGACAGATGTCACGTGACAGACGTACACTTCACACCGCCACCGACGTCTGTCAGATATTGGGACAGTGTTTTTGCTCTGTCAGTTTAATTGAAGCAGGTAACATGGCAAGTGGTTCGTAGAGAGATAGCGCGTTTACTAAAAATGTGTCTTGGTTGGAGGACGGCGATAGTAGTTCGAGTATTGAAGAGGAACTCAAGCTGCTGTATTCGGTTACAAACCGAACGCACTGGGTTGCACCTATCATCAACCAAAGACAGTGCGGCGAGTATCATCATATGATGAAGGATTTGGAGCTGATGACAGATTCACAACATACTTTCGGCTATCTAAACCTGATTATTTAAGAGATCTTAACATTGATATGTAACGATATTAGTAAAAAAGATACCAACTACAGGAGATGTATTTCTAGCAGAGAAATATTGGCGCTATGCGCCAATCTTACCATGCGTTAAGATGGTAAGTATACTAATCTTAACGACGAAAGAAGAATTTTCAACTATAGACTTTGTAGATGTAGAAGAGTAGTTTAAAATGCTTTTGGCATTCTTGCAAAAAGATGGCGTATCTACTTCAGACCCTTGAACTGTAAGCTGCACTTAGTAAACAAGATAGTCAAAGCAACAGCCATCCTCCACAATTATCTTTGCTCAAAGGGATCATTTTTTCCAGTACTGACGCCTGAGGAAATTTTAGAAGCTTTGACAAAGCATGGAAACCTATTCCTCGTTATGGTGCTCAGGCATCTAAAGAAGCTACCGAGATAAGAAATCACGTTGTTAAATACTTCATGTCCGAAGAAGGAAGTGTGCCATGGCAGTGGAACCACATTTAATGATAACCAAAACAACAATTAATTGTTCTAACAATTTGTATGTATTCTGCTCTTGTGTACGATTAATATTTTAAAAAATATGTTTCTAACAGTTTGTGGCATGTAGTAAGAATGATTATTATTCTGTCTGTATGTGAACATTATTTAATATGTAATTTTCGGTTGAATCACTTTCGTATAAACATAATACCATATTGTATTTAAGAAGCATGTGTTTTTCATTTTTTAAGTCGTGTTTTTTTACCCTTGCGAGATTTTGTACTACATTTAATTTGGGATGTTCATTAAAGAGTATAAAATATTATACAAATTTAAAGCCAGTGAAATAGATATTGACACCACACATTTATGTTGCCAATATTATTAAACTATACTCAATTATGAAGGGTTATTTGGAAAGTTTTTTTTGTTCCAGTTGCTCTGCTCTTTCACCCCATGCTGTGTCCTTTAAATTGCTATCTCTATACTCCTCCAAATCTGTATTCCACAGCAGTGGACGCGTTCTGACGGCTTCAATTTAACTGTTCCATAATAAATAAAAAAATAGCAATCCAGCTTCTTGTAAAGAGTTACAGCACGAAACTGCGCGACAGGTCTGCGCATGCGCGAGGCCACAGACGTCGACAGATGTTTTGAAAAGATCGCTCTCGGAGCGATTCCGCAGATTCGTCTGTCGACGTCTGTGGTGTCTGTGAGGTTCTGCGAGGTCGGTGTGAATTACACCATTTAAAACTATGGAAACAGATCTTTTGAAAAATCTTTCACGTTACGTAACGTGACATAGTGTGACCGCGGTGTGAAACGGATGCCATTGGTTCTAAAAAGTAAATTATTTGTTTTCATGTACTCATACGGTATTTTACTTTTCATCGACACTAAAACACACCTATGAAGCCCATTTTTACAGCTAATTATTAAACTTTGATGGAACGAAACGTAACTCCACTAATATTTATTATTTCTTAATTGTTTACAGTGCTGGCCAAATTATTAGACTAAAGCATATTTTTTTTGTTTTTCTTCTCAATTTTTTACTAAATAAATTTTTAATTTCATGTCGGTATATGTTAAAGTATATACTCTCATTCGTGTGTTACTTTAGAATAGTATTAGCAGAAAATTTGGTAATTTTATGTTTGGCGGGTGGCAACACTGCCTGTTTTGTTTATCATCTGCCTTTACAAATCTACCAACTGCATAACCAAAATCAGGATACAGTTAATTTTTCATGTGGTTAACATGTTTTAGGTTCAATAGATCTTTCTATTAGTTTGTTCTGTTATTATTAAAGTAAGTTTAAGGTCATTTGTGAGTGTATGAAACCACTTTTTTACTTCCTTATTGGCTATTTATAAAATTATCAGGAAATGGGTAAAAAGAGGACCTTTCATCAAGGAAATGTGCTGTGGCCAAGGTTCTTTTGGAAGAACAAAATTACACACAAACTGAAATAGCACACTGACTAAATATTTCACATAAGTCAGTTAGTAGGATCAAGCAAACAAGATATCACTGGTATTTATAAATCCAGCTGTATTGGAAAATGTGGCCGGAAGAAAGCGTTAAGTCCAAGGATGGCCAGAAAGTTGAAAAACATGACACTAGTCAATAGAAAAATGACCAGCAAGGTTCTTAGTGACCAGTTAAGAGATTATGGCACAAATGTTTCGCCCAGGACCATCAGAAGAACTTTGAATGAACAAGGTCTTCGCGCATGCAGGCCTAAAAAAAAAAAACTAAAAATAACACCAGCAATGGCTAAGAAGAGATTGGAATGGGTCAAAGGGATTCAGTTTTAATACAAAATTATAACAGTAAAAATAATTCTAAATGATAAGCTGAAAGTTCCTTAGTCTTGAGTTGCCAGAGTATAAATATAACAATTCAAATTTGTTGAAATAAAAGTGTTTTTACTTTCTTATCAGACGTGTATTAGTTTTCGAGCAGTAAAAAATCTAAGATTTTAAGACAACTGCTTCAAGACCCTTATTTAAAGATATAGAATCATTGCTGCTATAACAATCAAGCATACTTGATCAAAACATTACATCAAAGATGTTAAAATATTTTCATCCACAGAGAGGTATATAGTTTTTCAATCTCATCATCTCAAATAACATGAAATAAGTATATTTTTATACTTTTGTTACACAAATCTATTAGAGATCGTTGAAAATTGAACCTGTAAAACCTCTGTTGGAGAGGCAAAACTATAAAAAGGGAATTATAGTTTTATATATATATATATATATATATATATATATATATATATATATTCACACACAAATGTACTTGGGTCTTGTGTTACATTGAAGAATGTATCTGCCACTTATGTCATATTGGTAAATGTACCTGCCTCTTGTGTTTTATTGGCAAATGTACATGCCTCTTGTGTTATATTGGTGAACGACCCTGCATACATACATATTGGTTAATGTACTCGGACTTTGTATTACAAGTAATACGTGATAAAAAATAAAAACACAAATTTTGGCCATGGAGAAAAAAAGTCTCAACAAAATGAGTTACTTAAGTCTAAAACATAGAATATATGTGCTGGATCTTTAACCATTTTCGAGGTCAGAGATTATACAAATCTACAATGACTACCCTGAGAGGTATAGGTGTGGTAGTTCAGGCTGGACAGGCTCTGGGCATTGTGGTGTGAAACACAACATAGTGTATTTCTCTACAGTACTCATAATAAGTATTCATCATCTTGGAATAAGATCAATAGCGGCGTGCCTCAGGGTTGCGCCTTTTCTCCTTTACTTTTATTACCCTATATTAATAATTTAGACTCAGGAATCCAAACGCTAAAATCACATTCTTTGCAGATAACGTAACCTTGCTCCTCACCGGTAGATTTGCTGTTGTTGTAAAGATTACTATGGACTTAGCGATCTCTCAGCTTTCAGATTGGTTTCAGGCAAACAGCTTACTTTCAGGTCCAAAGCTAGACCCCCCAGGAAACCTAGGTATCCTTTCTTTTTTTTTTGAGGTTCAAGGAAGGCTTACTATGAAAAAGATATGAAATACTGGCAAGTCTGTGTCTACTGCAGGTTAAGTGAAAAAATAAAATAATGTATTAAATAACATAATTTCCAAAATGATTAGGCCTAGTGGCTCCTTGAGTTACTAAATAATATGTAAATTTTTAAATTCAACGAATATTTAACACACGGTTTGGTCTGAACCTAAATAAAATTTTCATCAGTAATTGCAAAAAATTGGGTTTGGTAAGATGAATTAAACCCCACTGATTAAAACTGAAATGATACCAGCTTTGACAATAAAGTTGGAAGGATTCATTTTTAAAATAATAAAACATCTATATTCTCATACAATTGTAGTTTATTTCTATCATAAATATCTACCATAGCTGACCAACATTGTTTGGCAATTAATTGCAAAATAAGATGTAAAACTTCTACTTTAAAGTGGTCTTGTATTCAGTGGTACCTGTTATTATCAATTAAATTATAAAGAGTACACTCATACATTATTTGTGTGAAACATATATTCTCAATGGTTTGGTTGGCTGTTGTAATTATTGATTTATAAATTTATCAGTGGAACCACTTAAACACTGAATCAGATAAACTTACTCGTATCAGACTTTGGATTGTACAAATAACACAACATTCCACTATTATTAGCGACTGGCACTATTACTGTAGTAAAGGCTATAAAATTATTCGAATGTTGTCATGTTACGATGTGGAAGAGATATTATTTATCGATAAAATCTGTGCTTTGCTATCAGTAAAAAATATTATCTTTTTTTGCTACATCAGCAAAACGCCCATAACTTTAAAATTAATATTTCGACGGTTAATGGATTTTTACAATTGAAATATACCTTTAGTTTTACAAGAATTTTAATAAAAGAAACTTAATAATATAATCTATAGTTATATAGTACTGTATATTTTATTAATGTAGTTATAAATTGCCAATTAAAAATATAAACCAATCAATAATGGTTGATATGAAAATGACTCCTGCAAATAATTACTTCAGTGTACAAATACTCACCAAACTGTAAGTACAACGCGTTATAGACATAAATATACAGTTCACTTGTGTTTGAAAGAATTATACGGTAGAATAATTTGACCTGAAGTTCTCTAGTCAACTGCTCCGGCTATACAACAGAATTTCTAATTAAAACTACGTCGCTTATTATTGTTAAAATGCATTCAAAAACTATGAAAGTGTACACTTTGTTAATTATTCTACTCTGTCACAACTTAACCTGTAACAGGTTTAAAGGGGTAAGTTCGGTCTTCAAGCACGGTGTTTACACCATTTTATTATATGAGCTGATATGGGATAAAACAGCTAGTGTATCAAATGTTAATCTCCATTTAAAATGAAATATCATTAATAAAAATTGTAATTTAATAAAGTTTTGTATGAAATTAGGTTGGCAGAGAGTAAAAATTAGAGATATTCTATATGACACTATGATAACGTCTACACCTTCACATGGCAGAGTACAGAACTGATTTTATCCACTGGACTGCCTCATGTTTGGTCTTGAAACCAGATTTAGAACACTTTTCACCACACCTACTACCGGGTAAAAATCATACATTGTAAAAATTAGGGGTTAAAACGAGGATGCACTCCTATGACAACGCAACTAAACGATTATTCCACCTAAAAAGTACTGTAAAAAGGGGTTATGTGAGCAAACGTAAATCGCGGTGAGAGTGAGGGTGCAAAGCTACACACCTTGATAATGAGATCGGACTAACCATACATTGCGAAGATCAGCACGAGAGTAAAGGTCAAGCGACAATTCAGGTCGGCTGCAGGAGATGCTACCCGCTACAATACAAACCGAGAGGAATCAGGGTATTTCCCTTTCAGAACAGCTTGACCTCGGACCAATCAGAGACTGGACACCAGATCAGGTGATCTCTGCGATTTGCCCTCTATGCGTAATCTGTTAGTGTTAGGGAAATTGGAGTTATATAAAAAAATTTAATATTAATATAAGTATACAAATTCATATTACAGTAAACGCTATATCAGGAACATTGCTGTAAATAATACGCAATATTATTAAAAACCTCAATGGATTATTGTAAGTTAGATTATACTTATGATGGATTTGAGATCCTTTTTATAAAGGAAAGGACTGACCAACATAAGTAACTACTTCTTATAAATTCAATTAACTAAGTTTAGTGTATTTACTTAATTGAAAAATGTATTTGGAAAATTAAACATCCCTATCTATATATTCTATATTTGCTATTATTATTTTTATATTCAGATCGTCAAATCAGAGTGCAATGGATTGGACTTCTCGTAGGTAGAATATGAGATTAAAAGTTTTGTTATAAAAAACAAAGGAAAAATTTGTGAAAATTCCTTTACCATTTAAGATGTTAATAATCTTCCCTTGCGCTGAATAAAATTAAAAGAGGTAACGATTTTTGAATTTAAACGAGACCATCAAATATTACTTAAACCAAAAATACTAAATGTGATATGACACCTTAATCCATCAAATATTTTTAGCCTTAAGTTGTCCTTATCTTTAGTTAATTTATTGTTAGATTATTTTATTTCTTAATATCTCAAATTAAAGAGGAAAGGTGAAAAGGCAGTCGCCCAAACAAAAGTGATTACTTATAAGGGACTGTGAATGTATATATATTAAAATATAGAATACGTATATTATTATTATTATAGTCTAAATTATTTTCTATAACTTTTTCCATATTATTTTCAATAAAATCTTATATTTCCGAAATAGTTACTTATTTTTCATTGTCGTTAAATTCTTAAAATAAAATTTTTGATTTTTTATAAATGAAATAAGAAATCTGGTATAAAATCTTGCGAAATATCTTGAAAACACAGCATCTATTGTTCCATATCTCACTGTACTAAACGTTTTTATCGTTTAAAATTATTTTATTTTATTTCTCTTACAAACTAAATTAATGGTTTGACGTTTCTGTAGAAATATTTGTATTAAAATAGTTTTTACGTAATTAATTTTTAAGTGAATGTAAGGTAACGCTTAATGTAATTGAGTCAAGTTTATAATTATAACCAACAGAAAGACTTTGGGCTTTGTAAGCTAAAAAAATATGTAATCAATTATATTTGTTTTATCTTATTTAATCTCTTTATGACGAAAAAAGTAAGAATAGGAATTAATATTCACCGCGCTAACATTCAATTTATAATTTTATGAACGTTAAATACTGCCATTAAATAATGCAGCAGGTTCATAAATTTTGCGGTAGATTCATAAATGAATAAAATTACTAGTTCGTACATTTATTCAAACCAGTATTTCACCATATCTATGTCATTTAGCAAACGTTTATTTGGCGTTGGAAGTTGTTTAGTGTGTTAAGTCATCACAGCTACCAATAGCAGAGTATAAATTGATTTTGTAAATTTTTACAGCTTTTAAATTGGAGGTTAAGTAAACCTAACGTAAAATATTCCATAACCAAGGAAAATCTGCAGAAACAGGGATAGATCCAGAGTATGCAATATTTCGGACATAATTTACGTCAATGTGAGTAAACTAATCGAACAGTTAGAAAACTAATAATTTTAAAACACTCCATAAACATACGTGACGCGAAATGAAAGTTTTCCCTCGTGCAAACAATACATCCATACCGCACCAAAAGTAGTTACTTCAACAAGGAATGACAGTTACTTCACACTAGTTCGTCTGGGTTTCCAGTGAGCGAAGAAACGCCCTGACATCAAAATGGTTGCGATAGTATCGCCCCTAGGGGCTACAGAGCGAACAAGCGTGACGTTCCATGATGGGAAACAACAGTTTTCCCCGTGCAAAATACACATCCAAAGCCCGCTTAAAGTAGTAGTCCTTCAAAACTTATATTAGTCATATCTCCGTATATTTACCGACAGTATATGGAAACAAGCATTATTATCAATCCTTAACTCCATATTTTCTCTTCGACTCTCGCACACACTTGGCTTCTGCTACTCAACATATCTGTGTTATGTGAGAAAAGCTTATCAATAAAATAATCTATACAGCTCAAATATATGATAGCGAGTTTACGATATGGTTTCCAGAAGTTCATCTATGATTAACCACCAACAGAAAAAATTCAATGCTTTTCCCGATTTGCAGTCTTCTTATTTCTGTTGTTTCTTATTAAATAGTGCCTATTTCTAACTTAAACTACGTGAAGAAGATCTTTAATTAAATATTGACTATCTAATTGAAAATTCGTGAAGACAGTAATTCAAGATAATCTCTCTCTCCAAAAAACTTCCTCAAGTGTCCCTCTGTGGGTACCTAACTCTTCACGTAGGAACATAAACGAAAAGGTTTAGACAGTTACTTGAAATTGTTCGCCTGTTGACACGTTGAGCCATATTGCTGAAGTATATTAAATATAGGTATTCTATATCCAACTGAACAGAAGCAAAATTCTATTAAATATTCCTGTCACATTCTAGATCATGGCAAATTTGTTCTGGGTTAGCTCAAAACAAGTAAAAAAGGTCAATAAATACTAGCCATTCAAGTAGGTTTCAAATGATTTTAGAAGATAGTTTACAAATTATTTTTTAAGGAACTATGCGTACTTAATAGTACAAAAATTGTCTTATAATTATTTTTTATATTGAACAAATAACTACCATAACTTAATATACTCCCTAATCAAATTATTTTAGTTTATCTACTTCTATACATACTTATTTCACCTGCGAGCAGAGCAAAATTAAAAACTTTACAAAGTAAAATCACATCATATTCAAGAGATCTTCATGAGAAGTATCCCAACAAAAACACTTCGGAAAACTATACATGTATTAAAAAATAACGGTATTACAGCAAAGCCATAGTCAAGTACATGGTTCGTGTTTCGTGTATTGAAACAAAACCGTACTTTTTAATATTTAACTCCACGAAGCATACTGACAGAACAATATAACTTACGATGAGAGAATACGGGATTCAATACAATACAAAGGCTGCAACAATTGTGTTCATTTGTATTGGCGCTTTGTTAAAAGTATCCAATATTAGTTAATAATAAGCAATGCTGTGTACAGTGACGTCATGAATGAAATGCAATCTAAAATAAACGTTTATTTTATGTTCATATGTTGTACCTTTATGATCAATGTTGTATTGTTTGGCCTTATTTTACTGCAGAGTTGGAGTACGCCACCTCGTGTAGCGTAACAGGCTCCGCTAAGGTTGCATGCAAAAGGTCAAACCAATAAATCATCTAAATCTTGAGATTTTCTTCGAACATTAAGACTATCATTCATCAAGAAAAGAAACGTTTACATCCTCCCAGTCGACAAAAGGGTGACTGTGTCAGCCTACTGAAAGATATGCTTAAATGACTCTCAGCCAAGTTTCATGGATGGACATCCACGATCATAGAACTCATTTTCTATGAAGAAATAATGCTTTATAAGAGGACGATTTGGCTTCGTTTTGCAATAAGAATCACCAGAAAGTGCAGTTGAAGGAGGAGCCTATTTGTCACGTGACCTTGGAGCAGCCAACGAGTACTGAGCGACGTTGCCAAACTTGTTCCACACTGACACCACAGCGATCTGTGCCAGGCGGTAGTTGACGTGTCATGTGGCAACGTCGCGCGGGCATATCCACTTTACTAGTCACCATTAACTTCAATCTTTCGTGGCTCCTACTGTAGTAAAAACTTTACATTTAATTATGGTTAACGATGATGATAATGAGAAAAAAATAAGTAAACAAATGTATGAACAGACTGAGCGCCATCATATGAAGTTTTTATTTTAAAATGTGGTATTTGGTTGATAATTTGGATCATTCTATTCTCCTCTAAATTTCTCTCTGTGATTCATTCATCTCTCATAACTGGCAAACCTTATAAAAGTTTATATCGTGACAGAACATAAGGTAATTTGTAATATATATACAAAGTAGGAGTACGCCAGACCACATGTTACGTGACAGTCTTCGCTGAAATTGTATATAAAATCTCGAGTGAATATATCTTTCATTATGCTACATATGCTACGAAGTCACATGTTAATATTTCATTTTGATCGTATACCGATTTTTAGAAATTCATCTATTCTGCTATTTTACCGTTGGTATCACAGTTACACGTGTTTTTGTTCTCTTCCGGAGTGCATATTATTTTAGATGGGTAGGGTTAGGTCATGGGTGATCCAAGAGCCATGATGGAGGATTTAGGTCATTAATCTCAGCCATGTCTTCTTGGAAGACGTGGAAGTCAGATCTGTACTAGCCTCTCCAGTTAAATCAGAGGGTGGTACACATTATGTCTCGAATAGCAAACCCCTTACACTTACAGAGTCTCACCACCTCAAAAAATTCATCTCCCGCAGTAGACTAGACCTATTTATCTATACTTACACTCCAATATCACGATACTTGATTTGCTGCTCCTGAACATCTATAAAGTTTTCCAGACACATTTGTTTTTGCTGTACCCAGTGCAGTTTCAACTAACTAGTTATTAACCACCCAGAAATTGCCCTAATGGGGTTTCGTTGAACGTCAGGGACCTTGTAATAAAATAGCAGAAACATTTCATAGTGAGAACTTACGGAATTGTAAGAATATATATCCAAAACTTCCTGAACATGTACTTAAGAAATTTCCACTCGTATATAGTGAATTTTTAAGCCTTCGTTTCTTTGGCAATATAATACACGGTAACCTACATTGCATTTAATCCTCTTCCCAGCGCATTTTATTAAATCTGACGCTATCATACACTTCACTCCTGTAATCTGGTGGTCTGTCTGAACATATCGAAAAAATCTCTGTGACTTTGAAGCTTAAAACTCACACTTTACACGTCATCGGAGACACCTAGACTACAAGACCAAGTGTTATTTATATGAAGAGGGTACAGGAGTCAAGTCTGTATAACATCAGATTTAAGACACTGAACTGGACGGAGAGTGAAATGGAGCTGAACTGAACATTTGAATTGAATTAATCCTTCCCACCATAGCTAAATTCCTAATTTTTTTCCTGTTATTGTCCTCGGTTTTTGTCCTATCCATCTGTTATTATTCCCTTCAGTCACTGAAAGCAAATATCCTGCTCTGGCGCAAGCAGTCATTCACTGGTGATATATCCAGTAAGCGTTGAATGGTACTTTTGACATTTGCAGTTAAGTACTGATGCACATTTTGCAGTTATTATTTGCTAAGTTCACCTATTTTAAGTAGTATTACTATTAGGAACAACAAGTATCTATAATATGTATATACATAAATTGAGTAGTTTGATCTAAATCTTTCAAAAATGAGTAGTATCATAGTTGTATAAATAAAGAATTGATTGTTAGAAAAAATTATGGTTTATTACTGTAGTAAATATACAATAAATACCGTAGATTGGTTAAACTTTTCAGTATACACAGTTTAAATACTATAATGTGTCAAATATTAAAATATGTTCATCCCACATATCTAATTGAATCAACTCATGCTCAATTGTTTTAATTAAATCTTTTTTGAGATATTTGGAAATGTACGATTCCACTCACTCGGAAAATTAACGGCTATAGTTAATTACGAAGTGGTTATCATTTAAACCTGTGAACAATTTTAAAGTCCCTTGTGAATGTTGACTTTAGCTTAATTTCATCTTCCGCTCAGTACAGCGTGTGGAGTCTGGCACGGTTTCGGATTTGATATATGGAAGAGCTCCTACAAAATCCTAATAAGAAAACATAACATTTTACATGAAGAGTGGAAATTCGTTGTCATATATACACGTGTTATACATATGGGCTAGGGAACGCTTGACATTTCAGAGTCCCCTCAACCAAATTTAACCTTTTATACAAAGACATTTAATTATATAGCTCCTAACTTATTTAACAAAAACTACACCAAATATTAAAAATATTAAACACGTAGAAATATTTAATTTTTTGTTAAATCTGGACAGAGATGGTGTAGATAACCTTTTTGCAACTGTCCTTTAGGATCGATTGTTTTCAATGTGCCTCTTAAAATCTTATATTAAGAATCAATGATTAATAATAAAAAGTAATAAATAATATTTTTGCTTTGTCTTATAATAATTGTATGAATCTCAGTTCTTAAAATATTTAACATAAAAAGCTTAGATACTTCTGTACATGCATGTAGAAATAGAAATACGTAAGATAAGTCTAGACTTGTACCAATTAAATTTATAAATTATGTAGTCTTTTCTTAGTCTTGAGTATTAATTTTGTTATGTTTAACGAAGTGGGAGAAACTTTTCATTTAGTCCTTAAATCTGCCACCGCAAAATAATTCTTTTTTAATTATATTATTTATTAAGTGATGGAATCCTTAAACAGACTTCACCTTTGGGACCATCTCTACTCCTTTTTTACCCTATTTTCCTCTTAGATATTAAAAATTATACTAACATAAAGTCATAAATTAGTTTGTTTTATTAGAATTTATCAACTTAGGTACTGTTAAAATGGAGGGAATAAATCATTTATTCATTACATATATATTATATTGTAACCTCAACGAAACCTACAACGTGACCTCTGATATGTCATACTCTTATGTTGTATTCAGTAGTTTAAAAGGTAACGGTCTAATTTTGTTTAATAAAGTGTAATAAAAAATCATGGAACAAAATATTAAAACTATTGAGGATTGGATTTGGGCTTTGAAACTGTCTTGATTTTACCAATACGGAACATAATTAGATTTCAATATTTTCATTTACAGTTACAAATCGAGTTACTATATCGGCAATTCAATATGTTTTTTATTTTGCCAAGAATTGGATTACGACGCGGTTACGAAGGTATAAACTGGTTACGAGTTGAGCGGAAATTACATGTTCTTCATTTATTTTTCATTCAATTCCATTTACCGCTATCTACAAAAAAACTTGCATTATGTCATTTGCAATCTTTCTGGTACCTTTTGTGTCCATAACAATCGATTTTCTAAATCGAAATAGTTTATAATCGATAAGCCGATACCGATTTTGGTTCTCCTGATTGTGTTTGTCTTTGTCATCAAACAAGTGAGTTATGAAAATCTGTGTCAATTACGGGTGAAAAATTATCATTTTATTATTCCTTGACATAACTCGAGAATATTTATATATATTTTTTTTTGTTTCTAATCGATATTTGATTGCATGAAGCTACTGTAAATAGCAGAGTACTGTATTGGTGGAAAAAATCTAGCTACTTCAGATAGATAACCTATTACTAGTCTTTATACATGTACAGGACCGAACTGTTCCATAGTGTCTTACACAAATTATGTAAATATTTGCGTGTTCTTTGCTGCCCTTTTCTTTAGAACACACAAAAGCAAAGCACAACCAGCAATAAGCGAGTAGCCATTAGTCTGCATATTTATTATTTGACTTTACAGTTTTATTTGACTTTAGGAAATAATGAAGATCTCAAGAGAAGACATAAAGTAATTCAGAACATAGATGACTATTTTTTCTATAAGATCTAAAAGATGTATCGTGCTCTTTAATTTATATGAAGTATTTAGTTTTCAATTTTTTTTTGTATTTGAAAAGAATTATACTATAGTAAAAATGATATTATTTACATTTTGTTTGTTTTCATCATTATATACTTGTATACTGTCTGATCATTGTTTATAGTTTTGCAGTTACGTAAATTTTTGTTCATAAATTTAGAATAATTGTAAAAAATAAAAATACCTTTTATTGTATATGATTTTGTTGATCTAATTACCATATATAGAAAATTCAGTAAGTCTTCTTTGGTGATTTTATTATTAATAAATAAGTATCTGACGGGGGGTTTTTATATTAAATTTATGTATACGAACTTCTACTCATATCCTATCAGTTTCTTCATTTGTTTGAATTTTATTTTTCTAATATTTATACATAGGAGATTTATATAATTAAATAATTTACAAACTTAATTTAATTTCCTTTAAAAATACAAATATTAATCTTCATAGCTATGACGGTATTGCTCTATAAAATGGTTTAATAATGTTACACATTCTGTTCTTTCAATGGAGGTATATAACATCAATATGTTTTATCTTATCAATATGTTTGATATTAAAAACTTCATTTTAATATTTTAAATTGCATATGAAATAATTTTGACTTATTGTAAATTGTATTAGTTTTATTACTTTATTATTGTAATTTTTCATGAGAGTCTTGGATTTCTTTAGGCGTTTACTGAAATATCTGAGTACATTTGTTCAACGTTAAATTATGCATTGTTGCCATTAAATATTTTGGGTTTCATGGGTTTCCCTCACAGATATCTCGAGTTTTCAGTTCTATGTGTCCTACCACATACAACAGGGCCTTTCGTAGTCTGTTGTAAAATTTTCTCATTTTTTCTTGAAAGTAAACACATACTTGTAGATAAGAAAATGTAAAGGTATAATATGTTCACTCCTTCTATATCATGCTTAAAGTAAAGATAACATAGTTAGAAATAAATATGTCTTAAACTTAACTTACTATGTATTCTTAGGTTCAGCAGGTTCGTTTATTGTACATGTTAAATTCGGGCGAATCTCGTACATGTTCAATGCCTGCATGTGTGTACTGCAGGCTCCAAATTTGAATATCATTGTTTGTTTCCCTGACTACTAACATAGAAAGTTGCTACGTCACTGAACACGATGCGTTTTCCGAAAGTATCAATGCCAATAATTATCAAGAAATATCGTTGCAAAATGCCGCACGTTTTCTTTTTTCATCAGGACGCAGAATCCGTAGCAGCACCATAAACCAAACGACGTCTCAAAACAAGCCAAATTGTTATTGTTGACAGTTGTAACTCCCGACTTGCACGACGAGCTGCTTTTGAAGGACTACGTTGGAAAGCAGTTTGAATTTGTGCAACTTTTTCCCCAGGACCACGAGGGTGGCCAGGACTCTTTCCTTTACACACACATCCTGTATCTACGAACTTTCGATGGCATCTGCAAATGTGCCACCCATTCGGAGGATCAATGTGTTACCTCGACCTGAAATCTCTGCGCAGTAATCGGGAGTTGCACTACGCGAAATCAAAAACAAAAAGTTTTTTTCCGCTGCGGAGTAGCCATTTTAGATACATGACGGTTACCAAGAAAAACGTTAGATAACTTGCATCTAGCGGATATAAATATAAACTAGTCTATGTATTCCTTTCTCCAATAGGCGAGCCGTGGAGCAGCAATCGATAGTTTCAATAAAATAATAGATTTTTAATACTTATATTATTTTTCAAACCGCCTGTATTTGAAGGATGTAGAAAATTACCAGTTCAATGAAACTTCCCTTCTACACAACCAAACAAAACCGGGGTTTTTTTTAATTAATTGATGAAAACTACGAGAAAAGTATAACATCCATTGTATTTTTGAAATTAGTAAAAACATGGATCACTTAACAAAAATTACTCGAACCCTAGGCCTACTGCTCCTACTTGCTTGTCTTGAAAGATTTATCATTATAAAATTGAAAAATATAAGAAATTTCATGCAAAAAAATTTTCAGTATGGTTACTACTAAGAGACAGTTTGACCAACATCAGTTTTTGAGCGCAGCGAGTGACCGACGCAACCATGTAACAACTTGACCATACTAATTTGTTGATATTCTTATTCCGCATAACTTTGTCTGTTTAACCTTTTCTATACCTCTTATAGTTTTTTTAAGATCCCTTCAGTATGCACAGAATTAGGAACACACGGTGTATATTTTATTGATCGGGAAAAAAGTCAAAACTCACTTTGGAACAAAAATACTAAGACCGGAGAAAATTACAATGACCATAAATATGCACACTTTTAAATATATTTTCTTGATTGTGGTAAAAATGCCAACACAATATTAGCGTCGGAAATATAATTCACTTGAATCATGAGTGCTCATACAGATTCCAAACATACGAAATGCTTGCGAAGCCGTGGTTAACCTCTAGTGTTCCATAAATATTGTTATTGAACTAAAATATCAATTTGCTTGTGAACATGTAATCTATCAAACTGGAATATTAATTAACTACGCGCTCCATTCATCAATACAGACGTTGAACGTGGACGAAGTATTTTGATTACTTTCATTTTATCAAGGTAATGTTAATGTTGGTTGTTATTATGTATGTACAAAGGCAAACTAATTATTTTCCAATAGGTCACATCGATCAGTGTACGTTGTGGATTACTTTTGTTTGTTGTGTGTGTGTGTGTGTGTGTGTGTGTGTGTGTGTGTGTGTGTGTTTTTACAGTTAACAGCGGACCGATAACCTCCACAGCTGAACTTTACCGTTCGTTAACTGAATATACCGTACAATGAACCCACCGATATGTAACAAAAGAGTTGTTGCTCATACGGACGGACTACCCTTTGAACTTTTAGACAACTATCAATAAGGGTCTTTCTAGGATGAAGAGTAAACTATGCACCGAGTTTGAAGTCTCTAAGACTTTTCTAACAGAGGTTAATCGCACAGTAAATCAGGCGTACAGACGGATTTCCTTTTGACCGGCCTTGTTTGAAAAAATATGTACCGAACTTCAAGTCTCTAGCACTTGTCTGTCAAGAGTTATTGCACTCTTCTGTGACGGGTAGACAGATTGACAAACGGTAAGTGGACACGTGATTACTAGTCTAGTACCTGGAGATGGACGGACAAAGACTCGAATATGACTGTAGTGTTCTTAATAACGACTGACTTGCGGTCCGGCGGTGTGGAAAAACGTAATTTATACTAGAACATTGTGGAGTGGTAATTGATAAAGGAGCACTCACAATGGGGGGATTTTTTATACGAATTCCATTTTTTTACCGTAAGTAAGTCTTACTGATAAAGATTCACTTTTCGGTAGAGTTTATAAATACCTTAAATGAAAAATTGAAAAATGTCCTCTATCATGCAACATTCTATGCACGTGGGGTTGGTCTGCTATACATGGATTATATAAAAATATATTTATTTTAAATGCGGTATCTGCTACACAAACTAAATTACTCCACTTATTTATAATGTTATTCAATTATATTAGTCTCAAATAAACATAATACATTTATGTACCATTTCAAATTGGTCACAGTTTTATTTAAATATTAATACCACATTGTATGGAAAATTAAAACCCGTTACATACATTTTAATCATAATACAAACTAATAATATAAATTTGCAAACATTCATATCGTTATACACTTTTTACTGCAGGAGTTTGTTGGTACATTGGGATCCAGTAGAATTATTATCTTTCTATAGTTGATGTAAAATTATTTAATCTATAGCACTATACTGTCGTGTGAATTAACAATTATTGTAGTAATTAGTTGTTTTTAATAAGATTAAT
>NW_025778607.1:0-27412 GCF_021130785.1 Homalodisca vitripennis
TATATAGGGTGAGTTTTTAAGTCCCTTCCCCCCTATTTTTTTTAAACCGTATAAGTTAGGAGGTTTAAACCTCCGTACATATTCGTTAGACCTAAATATCTTTGTTTTTCATGGGTTCATTGACTCTCCACCTCCAATGGGGGACGGTCCACGAGGAGTAAGCCGAGATTCTTAAATGTAAGCATAGGTTGATATGCACATCAAATTAAAGGTCATCTGTAAGTAGAATACAATGCCGCAAACCGGACCTCAAAAAGGTCCGAAAGAAAATTACAGGGTGTTAAAATGTACAAAATTGTAATGTGCTATTATCTGCGTTTTATCGCGCAACTTTTTAAAAGATCATTTAAAAAAAATTTCTATTGCTGTTTATTCTTTAAAAATAAACTTTATTCTGTTGTGTTTAATGATTTTAAAGGGATCACTGGAAGTCAGAGATTCTAGGAGTTAACTAAAGGATTTAATAAGAAGTCGATCATGTGTTGTGTCGCCTTGTAAGTATTTTATTTAAAGAATTTTTGTCTTACAAAGGTTTTTAGACCCATTTATTTTTATTTCAACAGGGATTCCGGTTCTATATTGTACGATTCCGATACTAGTAGGTTGTTACTTACCCCTTTATTGTAGTAGATGCTCAAACTGATTGCCTGTTACTTCCTGACAGTAGTATAGTCTGTTAACAAATTCACTCCTTACAACGGGTTAGGATTTCTGGTGTTACCTTCCTGCAGGCCTCAGTAATTCTGTTCCGAAGATCTTCCACACATGCGACTGGTGTACAATAAATCACATACTTCAAGTGTCCCCACAAAAAAAATCCAGTGGGTTCAAGTCAGGGGACCGTGCCGGCCATTCTATTGCCCCGCGTCGTCCTATCCACTTCTCACGAAAATGTACATTAAAGGTAACCACGAACATTAACATCGTAGTAGTGTGGAGGAGCACCGTCCTGCTGGAACCTTACTTCTTCTCGATTAAACTCCCCACCATTAGTGCGAATTGTATTTTCTATTAATGGATGAATATTATTTTGGAGCATATGTAAATAACTTTCTCCATTTAAATTTCCGTCAATAAACAGTGGTCCAATCACGTGGTTACCAAAGAGACCTGCCCAAAACATTTACTTTCTGGGGATACTGGGTATGATGTTCTCTGTGGAACATGGGGATTAGAGTTATCCCAGTATCGGCAGTTGTGTCTATTTCACTAAACCATTTACGTAAAATGTACTCTCATCACTAAAGCAGATATTATTTACGGTTGTTTGGATTTGCTATAATTAGTTTATCCATAGTTTCACAGAACTGCAATCTTTCTGTCCGGGTCATCTTCATTTAATGCGTGATGTATAATTTTGTAGGGATGAAATTTGTTGCTTCTTCAGGGTAGATTCACGGAGAATCCCCACTCTGATCTCTATGAATGTGGGGGGTGTCGAGGTTCGGACAAGGACTGCGGCGAAGTACCTGGGTGTGTTACTCGACTGCCGTCTTCGGTATTGGGAGCACATTCAGGCGGTGTGTGACAAAGCCTCTAAGGTGGTTAAGTCTCTCGGCAGGCTGATGGCTAACGTAGGAAGCCCTAGGTCAAGTAAGAGACGCCTCCTCATGTCTACTGTAAACTCAACCCTTCTGTATGGCGCAGAGGTTTGGGCGGGTGTCATGAGGATAAGGCGATACAGTCAAAAGCTGTTATCGGTACAGAGAAGAGCGGCACTTAGGGTCGCCTGCGCCTATCGCACCGTTTCCGGTTCAGCCGTGGCGGTCGTGGCTGGGGTGATTCCTATTGACCTGCTGGCCCATCGAGAGACAGACCGTCTTCCGGGAGGCTGCCGAGCGGGGTAGAAAGGATGCCTTGGCTGCTGCCAGGGCGGAGACTCTGCAGGTTTGGCAGCGGAGGTGGACGGAAGGATTGGACGGCCGCTGGACCTTCCGTCTCATTCGAGAGCTTCAATCCTGGATAGATCGTGGCCACGGGGAGATAGATTTCTACCTGTGTCAGTTCCTGACGGGGCACGGTTTTACTTTAGGAAGTACCTCTACAGGATGGGAAAAGTCAGGTCGCCTCGGTGTGCTTACTGCCCGGAGGAAGATGATGATGTTCATCACACCTTCTTCGCTTTGCGGGCGCTTCAACCGAGGCCAGGCAAACGCTCGCCACCACAGTTGGTGATGTTACGGCAGAGACCATTGTGGAGATGATGCTGCAGAATGAGGACGCCTGGAATGCAGTCACCACTCACGTACATGCGATCCTTCATCAGAAGCGTGAAGACGGATGCCTGGCTGACCCCTAGCTTCCGAAACAAGTAGTTTTGTCCTGGTTGAGACATAAGACACCACGGACCAGGCAAGATGTCATCCGAAAGGGTTCCGGGCCTGGGCTCTCCGTGGCCCGTAGGGGGTTTAGTGAGTAGTCCCGCAAGGGAGTCCCACACTTCGTGCGCAAATGCATTCCCCCTACGTAAAAAAAAAAAAAAAAGTATTGTTCAGCACTGAAGTATAAGATTTGTAGATTTTTAATTTTTATTGTATGGTTCATTTTAGTTTTAAGTTTAAGCTTATACTCATTGAAATAAATATTCGTTTTAAACATCGATGGAATGACTTGTACAGAAAAAACAATATGAATTTATAAATAAATATATGATTATATTGATTGGAACCAAAACGTACGACATGTTTTAGGTATAGGAAGATGATTAATATTTCTCTCACGTATCGCTCAGAGGTATTTTGAGTTTTTGAAGCATACTTTTTTAATTATAATTTTTTCATTGAGAGCGTTTTTAATTCCATACATTTAAGTTCTGAAAAATTATAGTTCTTCTTCTTAGCCAACACCCACCCTTGGCAGGTTAGCCATTTAGTGGCGCTCTGACCAGTAGAGGCGGGCAATTTCCCTGTAGCCGTCCTCCTCGTCTGGGATGTCGGCAAAGCGTACTGCATTTTTCCCGATGCGGTGCAAAATACTCTCCCAGGTAATCATGGCCGGTGGTAGTTCTGAAATTAGCCACTGCTACACCTCCAGGGAAGTTTCGGGGTAACGGCGGAATCAACTTTGCCCCGTTCTTTCCTGTCCTGGCTTGCCTGTTTACGTGTGCTTGTCCAGGTGTTTACCACTTGCCTGATCGAGGTGATGGACTTCGGGGCAGGGTTTTTGATGGAGGGTAGTACCGGTTTTCGCGAGAACATCGGCCCTTTACACTCCAACATGACTTGGAATCCGTTTGAAGGTTTAAGGTCCAGCCACTATACAAGAATACGGACATATAATGTTATTGTTGAAGCGGATGCTTCAAAAGAAGCTTCCCAATTTTACGAAATACCAGGTTGCACGAACCACATACTAAAAACGTAGGACCAGGAATCGTCTGTGAAAAAATTAATACTTCAATTAGCTTTCATAATTTTGACATACCAGTTTCATAACTGCATTTTTATAATACAACCCTGACATTTACATTAATGGAAAACAATTGTTTTATCACGCATTTTTAATAAGTTACTTTTTAATTTGCTTTGATATTATATTTTTTTAATTTGCATTTAACTTCTGGTGAAAAAAATGGTTATAATCATGGAAATGAACAATTGTTTAGATTTATGGTGCAAATTTAGTTTAAAATATTGAAATATAAAAATATATTCCCATGTAAAGTGTCACCTTAAATCTGATCTTTTATCCCTAGACCTCAAATAACCAAACCGTTTGTTACCTGGAGAGTGAATCTTTATGAACTCGGCGACTTGCCAGATCCTGACTTCCCTGGCATGCCTAGAATTGTAGACGTTCACTATATTCTCCTAGTACTTCAGTATGCAGGGATGTAACGGAAATAGCCTTAATTCCGTATATCTGTATAACTGTGTATTTCGGCAAAAGGTTAATACATTGCCACATGTATTGTGCTATAAACGGCATATAGTATATATATATATATATATATATATATATATATATATATATATATATATATATATATATATATATATATATATATATATATATATATATATATATATAGTTTTTAAAGCATTTTGAGATAATATCTAGATAAGCAACCTTGTTTGATGTGGTCTTAACCAGGTAACTGAAACAGTGCGGATAATATGTATATTTTTTACACTACCTTTAAACACGAGTTTAAAAAACATCACGTCACTGAAAAGAGTAAGGAATGTGACTTTTGAAATACTTATACCGGCCTGGTTGTTTGAACCTTGAAAATGATCTTTACTAAAAAAATATTACTGTTACGTTACTGTCATAATCTAATTATAAGCACAATTATTACAAATATTTCTCACAATTTGCGGAATGTTTCAGAGGAGCTATTGTTGGATTTTTGGATTGCACTATTATACCGCTGTCCAATTACAAATTTTATCATTCTATATTTTCAATGTGTGTAAGAGTAATGTGTAAATTATAAATATAAACTTTATCTTTTCATATTCGCTCCAGTAATGGAATAATAATCTGGAATTTTCCTGTGTAACCGGAAATGCAAATTCAATAAAGCGTTAATTCTATCAAGCACTTGTAGTCAAGCTTCTATCGAATAGTTTGCCGTTACTGCCTGGAGACCAATTAAACAGGAGCAGTTAAACAATAAACCAGATTAGAATGCTCAGAGCTTAGTAAATTTTACCTGTGCTATATCTCTGCAATCAATTGCGGCACTGAAAGATTCCACCTCTGAAAAAATACATTGCATCCTCAAGGATTTAGCTACCGAATAAAACGTTATTAATGAAGGTCATTTTAATTGTGATGTACCGAATAAAGATAAAATGTTTTATAATACAATATTTAAATATGTTAAAAAAATTACAATACTAAAATTTAAGATTAAAATTAACTTTTATTTGCCCGACTCAACTGCTACAGAAATGGATTTCTTATTGGTGTCAAAGATATCAATCTGTCACTGAGTTTATAACTCGTTATTAGTGTGGAACTTTGATTTTTTATTTTATCCAGTACTTGATTGACGATTATACAATTACAAGTTATAGTTTTCACCTTTTTACCAAACAGGAAATAAATTATGGTTATTGAAATAAGCGAATGTTTGTGTAGTATATACTATATTCATAAAATAGAAATATTTATGTGTATGTATATGTTTGTATAAGTTAGGAGATTTAAACGTGGACATCATGAAATGTTTGACTAATATATAAAATATTCATGAAAAGTTTTGTGTGTGTGTGTGTATATATATATATCGTTTGAGAGGTATTTGGTCTTCCGATCATATGTTAGTTTGGTTATTTTAAACGCATATGTGAAAGAAAAGGCCAAATACAAAATAATTGAATCGTAAAAAGTGAGGGCTCTGTGGTGTAATGGTAGCACATTCACCCTGCAAGTGAGAGATCCGGGTTCGAGTCCAGGCGGAGCAAGTACTTTTTGTAATTCAATATTTATTGAAAAATTAAATAAGGCTATTGCCATTTATACACATTTCAATAATGTAAACCAAAAGTCGTTTGAGAGGTATTTGGTCTTCCGATCATATGTTAGTTTGGTTATTTAAACGCATATGTTGAAAGAAAAGGGCAAATACAAAATAATTGAATCTTAAAAAGTGAGGGCTCTGTGGTGTAATGGTAGCACATTCACCCTGCAAGTGAGAGATCCGGGTTCGAGTCCAGGCGGAGCAAGTACTTTTTGTGATTCAATGTTTATTGAATAATTAAATAAGGCTATTGCCATTTATACACATTTGAATTATATATATATATATATATATATATATATATATATATATATATATATATATATATATATCTGACGTTATTTTAATTTTTAATGTCACAATTCAATAACTAAGTATATTTAAAGAGTTTTCACAAAACATACGTAATAATCAATCATAAATAAATTAAAAATATATAATAGTTGTATCTTGTTCCATCCATATTATATTTATTATTAAAATTATGATGAAAAATAAACAATATATATTTTATATTTAAATTCCTTTTTTTCACTAATTTAATAGAGGTCAAACGCTATTTAAATAAAATACTAATATTGTAAGTATTATTGAGAAACAATAATTTAAAATAAATTATAGCTGTATATAATAGTAAAATTTTAAATGTGTAGCCGTTTGCAGTCAAGACTGGCGGGAGAGCGAAAGAGAAGGCAAGTTAGTCGTTGTAGCAGCGGCGGCAGTGCGGTAGCAGACAATCGGACACAAAGTGGTTACTTTAGGAACTAAATAGACTCCACTCAGCATCACTATTTTTAATTGGAGTTGGGTGCATAGAGGTCAAGGAGTTCCTCCTACTACTGCTATGATCACTGGGATACAAAAACGCTGGAAATTTAACTAAGTCATAACACATACCATATTTAACAAATACAATATTTTTATTCCAGGAGGTCGTTGGGCCAATAATCAGTGGAGTAATAGAACAGTTCCCTAATATTACACCCACTTGCCGTACATCAAGCTTCAGTAAGGTACAATGAAGTATTTCACGTCTGTACTTTATTTCACATGCTACTTGTGTTTACTATGATGAAATCATATTAAAACAATGATTGTGAACGTATTTTTATAGTTAAAAAAATGTATTTATTCTCCAAGTTTCTCGTTTCAAACTTTGTAAAGGTGAATGAAACACGCTAACGACGTTCAGAACAACTGCAAGTATCTAATAAATTTTACTTACACCTTGATGTTAATTTCACATTTGGAGTATTAATACTGACTAATATCCTAGGATCCTTTTAAACATTTTACTTTTAGCGGTGGATACGAAATACTTAATTCACAAACAAAAAAAGCTTGATATAAATTTATAAAATTAATTTATCGTTTAAAGGCTACAGTATGGTTTTATTTAAACTGGTTATTGATACAAACCGAGCTCCAGACTAAAGACAGCTTACCCGGGGCTTAAATAAATTCCCTTTCAACAGCTACTCTGGATTTATTTTCAGTATTTTGATTTCAAGCTCTTTTGTACCAGAAATATCGAAGTTTAATTGAAATAACTTTCACTTTCAACAAGTAATTTCTCCGAAAACATATCAACTCCGTCTGTTATCACTGAGTTATACAAAGAAAGGTTTTAGTAAATATTTAGTAGAATATTATTTTTACTCTTGCAGTGAGTATTCAGCAACAAACGAGCACAGTGGAAATAAAATTAAGATACATTTATGTCAAACGCATGGAGTATTAAAGATAAATTCTTTTTGCTAATTAACTTACATTAAATGATAAGAAATTGTCATGTTTGAAATGGGTGAAAATATGCGGCTTTGCAATTGCTATGTATAAAATTTACAATTTACAGTGGGTTTAAGGTTTATTTTCAATATTCAGTAGTAAATTCTTCGATAGCAGAGAAAATTTTTTAACGGCATTCCTATGCCAAATAAATAAACTGGCGAGCCTATCCAGGGACTATTTGACATATCATGTACGCCGCCCAAGCAGTTAGTGTATCCTCGGTAACATTGGAGGTGAGATGGGTCCGATTGCCGTAACTCACAAGGTTTCTCAATATTTTTGTCTTGGGAAGAGTAGTGTATTCTTCGGTTAACGATGCCGTCTTTTTTGTACTAGTTAGAAGTTTTAACCGTCGGAGTCGATCTGAACACCACATACTCTCTTCGTGGTCACTCATAAAGGCCATAAAGGTCCAGATGATATTTTGTGAACGCAGTTGCTGGAATAGTGCCGCGATCACCTTTTCTCTCGTGCGATGAACAGATGGCTCCCCTCTACACAGAGACAGCAGGCAGTGACCCGTTTATCTATGGGTCCTGTCGCTGTCCTAGAAGCCATGGACGAGTAAATATCAAGATATTAAAAAAATCAGATGAGCCAAACAAGAACAACTACTCACTATATCAACACATCAGTGAGTTAGGATCTATTCCCATTAAGTCTACTTTTTTTCTATCTCAAGTTTTCCTGCTCTTCCATCTCTGGATGTAACGGTTTCCATTATAATCTTATTGCATCTCTCAAACTTAACTTTTAAATTTGACAATTTCATCAAGGAGTTTAACAAATCTTACCTACCATGTTTTTAACTAACTTCACAAGAAAGTTTGTATATTTCCATCCTTAAGATGTTCACGTTTACTCTCCCTGTTGAAACGTTTTACAGGCTATGAATTTAAAAGAAAACCAATAAAGTTATTTTGTTCCCTGAGGACAATTATCTCTAATAGAGTGTTTAATAAACAGTTATGGCATAGGTTTCATCTCTTTTTGAATTACTGATTTATTTCGGAGTATACGGGGCTATTCTAATCCATATTATAGCGATTTGATTTACCAAGTAAACTAAAAAGTATCACATTGTTCTTTGGAATTTTTGAGGCACTATATATTGTTTTAAAGTACATCTCTGTTTGAAAGCTATACTTCGCTATAAATATAACAAGATGTTAATAACATAAAATAAATACAATTATTTACTTACTTACCAGATTTATAAAACATGTTAGTAGGAAAACATGATTTACGAGGTGAAATGTTTAGGAGAAAATGTTTTCCCATACACGTCACTCACTTAAAATAGCAATAAAAGCAATTTAACTGTTAGGTTATCTACGTATGATAAAAAAATGTATACCCCTAAACTATGATAATATAATTTTCGCTTTCTAATCTCAATGTGTTATATGGTCAAGTCTATAATATCATTTCTAAAACTGTGCAAGATGAACTCAATGGTTTGAAAAAGCAATTTGGAGTTACAAAGGAAGTGCATATATCATAAATAAAATTTCTTCAGAAGTAGTAATTGCCTTACAGATCTCTGTTAATAGATTTTGTTTTCCCAGTACAATGGTCCTGATGAAATATAAATAATTTTCTTTATAAGTATGCTGAAATTTCACAAGATTGAACTATTTTGAAAGTTACTGCAACAATTAACATCTTCTAAAAAATCTAACCATTATCTAACACAATAGATAAAATAAATGTCATATGGAATATATTGTTCACATTAAAATTATAAAAGAAACAGAAAGTATCTGATTAGAAAAAAATATATTCAAAATTATTACAATTAATTTTATGGATTTTTTAACCAACACGAAGGTTATAATTTTAAACCCAGGTTTGGAATAGAAGTAGAAAGTACAGAAATAATTATATCATAAAACACTTGTTGGTAAAAATGTACTTAAGTATATACGAGTAAAACAAGAAACCCCTAGGATCATATTAAGAGTAGTGTAGCCGGAACTAAAGCTAATGATTAATTAATATTATTTAGAGTTCTGACAAGATTAATTAAGGCTGTAGTTTAAGAGCTACATTCATATTACTAGTAAGTGGAAATATTTCAGACCTAATTATAATATATTTTTCAAAATAACATTTTAGAAAAACAGCATAAAAGTTAATTAGATTATACAATTTAATTAGTTATAAATATGTATCCAATACGCTTTATACAATAATGTAAGGCTGTAAATAGTATTAAGTAAATGGTCCTGGATAGAATCTTTTTATATAAAGTCTATATAGAGTTTTATTTGATGACTCACCATATAAGGCTTGGTTGTGAAATATTGGGCTTGGGTAATATGAGGGGATTTACTAGTAGGTTCTATCGGAAATAGAATACTCTCACATGAACTAACACATATTATATTTATTTCGAAACTCAATAACTTTTGTGATTATTTTTGAACATTATCTGAGTTTATAAATATACATTTTGCAAATTTGCAACGTTAATATATTTAGCATCAATAAATTTTTAAAATTGTTTCCTATTTACAAGTGAGATTTCATTGGTTTCTAATGACAAATTTGAATATTTTACATTATAATCCCAAATTATTTTTATTGCAGATACCTCTAAAAATGTACGTAATTTTTACATAGTTCAAAGGAATGAGTGAATTCGTTTATCCCACATATTTTCACTGGACACTGACACAAGACAATATAACCTATACAGTAATCTTTCCACACACAAACAACTGATTTTTCGTTATTGTCTTCGATTTTGCTGAAGACTAACGCGATCTCGCCTTGCAGCCCATCTCTTAAGAGTTCTCCCGCCTTGTCCCTTGGACCACGCCTCGTGAATCTTCCATGTAGTAAATTGGCGGCAAATTTTGTTTTTTTTTCTCGATATCCGCCTTTCATCCGGCTGATGATTGTTTCGCTTTGTATTACGAAAATTCTTTTCCTACGGTTAATGTGTTCTTTATTCACGAAGTCTATCGAATAAATGCATTTTTTGTTAGAAAATCTTTGTCATTTAATAATAAATTATGATTAATTTTGGCACTTTTGTAAATTTCAGAATGTACTAAAGCTAATAATACCTGACCGTTTATGTGTGTAAAATTTCAATATTGTTTTCGATGTTTTTGTATGTATGGCCAGTGTTATTTAAATTGTCAGCACGTACTGAATTTGTTGAAGTCTTCAATGATTTATATGTTAATTAAATCTAGTTTTCAAAGATTGGCCGGTTTGTCCAATAAAGTGGGATTTGACAATCATTGCAATTTAATTTGTATTCTCCGCTATTGTTAAATTTTGAATTTTGATTTTGGTTTGTTGAATTGCCTTTGTTTTTGTCCCAGATTGTTGCAAGTTTTGAAAGCTAATTGATATCTTTTGTTTATAAAATGATTTGTTAATTTTGTGACAATGTTTTCTAAGGTAGTCTGATTGAATGTATTCTATATATATCTTTCTTCTTTCTTCTCATTTTATTTCTTTTTGTAGTTCTTCGATAATAAAAAAATATGATATAAAAAAGAGTATAATTAATAAAAACTCACAATAAATATGGCAATAATAGTGTCGTTTGATAATCATAACTTTAGTCAAATACAAAAATATTATTGTGGAGGGACAAAATTACCAGTTTTATACGGGTTGCAAAAATAACTTGTTTACACTCTAAACTAAATAAAACTTTTGCTTTAACACAGGCCTAACAAAGTTAACCGAGCAAAGCTTTTCAGAACGAAACAAAACTTTTTCTGAACATCCAAAAAGTTACACAGAACTGAGTTAGAGGATATACGAGTAATAGCACTGTAAGAGTGATTCCACTGTACTGACACCAACATTGTTGAAGTGCTGTAAAAGAGTTTACTACATAAATTTTATTGCTTTTTAATTTAATGACAATAAATAATATTCTCAATTGAAATTGACTTGAGCAATTTTCTATTGTTCAGTGTCCATAAAGGAATAAGGGATGTGGTCCTGACTTTGGGAATGTATCAATACAGCATGTATGTTCACCTTTACATACGTCATGTTACATATAGAGTTCATGCGACAATAACCTACCATGAACGTGTAGCTGACAAATTTTTTTTATACAAGATTATTTTTAAATTCCCCTTAAAATTTAATATAGACCCATATAAGGCATTTAACTTTTTTTAAATTTAAAAGTGTTCTAAATATTTAGTTGTGTTGTTTATAAGGATTAGCTTAGAAAGTTTTGGTGTTTATATATCATATTATACATAGTTTTTATGGAAATTGATAGTATTTTTTAATAAGTTTAAAAACGTAATGTTTTCAGTATAACAGTCAGTAAACATGAAAGACCTTATTTCCTATAAACCAAGGGTATTCTTATTCAAAGAAACTGAAAAGTATATTCTGTTTTTATAATATTTTTACATTTATTGAACATTTTCTAAACCATTTCGAATCTGTAAAATCTGTTTAATCCGAAATAAACCTAGGATGCAATTACTAGTTGATTAATCCTAAAAATATTCATGTTTTCATAATGGAAACATTAACATTTAAATTGCCCTTACATATACATAGTGTATAGTTTAATAATTCTTTGTCGATTGAATCCTTAAATTTATAAATAGTAAGAAATTTACAGTTAAATTAGATAATATATTTGATATATAACAAAACTATTTAATTAATTAATATTTTAGTTTGTGGAGATCTGTATTTTGGTACATAAAAGTCTACACAACTGTAAACAAATTTATATGGTATAAATATACTGCGATTTGTGTGATATTTTCTGAGATTACCTTTAAGCGGATAAGTGTAACCAGCCAAACACAATGTTTAGTAATATATTGTTAGTGATTTATGACCATCGACAAAATTCACCTAATATTTAAGAAATATTGACCTTCCTCTGAAAATTAATTTAATACAACGATCTTTGGTGCTCGGTTAAGAGATTAATAAGCGTAGTTTTCCTATACTATTTGATCAGTAAAATAAAAATAAATGAATTTATTTTATTGCTATATATTATATTAATATTGTATATTGTATATATGAATTATATAAAACATTCTCAATTAAAAGTTAAGGTACGATAATACTAATTAACTTAAACAAAACAATAGATATATGTGTATTTTGATGGGCACATCTCTGTCTAATACCAGTTAAAACTAACTAGCTGCTAGACCACATACTGTGTTGTTCTTAGAAAGTTGATTTTGGTCTAGTCAAATCCTATTTTGCTCACATTAAACTCTCTACCGTGGCTGGTAATGTGTTTTAGTTTATTTAAGCTTCAGTTCACAGTGCGGTTACTTGGTCTGCACTTGTGTTCCTCACAATTAAACTGTTAAGGACGTAATATATGCCTCTTTATAGTTCAGTTACATATACAATCTTTGTATGGCATAATATTATATATAATTGAATCTCAAGTGAGTAATCTTGAATTATCTTTCATAAGTTTTGTCCTGTCACCATATAATAACTCTGGTATGAGGGTGCCGAATAGTTATGTTTCCTGTAAATAGAATAGCTTGTCCCTTCCTTCACTGTAGAATCAACCTTGGACATATCCTTTTAATTTAATATTCCTACATATAAAAATAAAAATGAAATATTATGTTCTGAAAACCTTAATTTAATCCACCAATAACTCGTTGTATCTAGATAAAACTTACTCGATGTTGTGGTTTGATAATAAATTTATTTATAACATCCCATACTATTTATTGCCACTTGTATTAGCTTTCGTGGAAGCACTGTGTAGGAAAGAACGTATAGTCCCTGATTGGCCGTTTAATATATGGATTAAATAAACAGACTTTATTAGTTTGAGCGATAAAAAAGCTCGTCACACGAGATTATGGACATTCCTTTCTGTCTGCCTGTCTATCTATTTGTCCGTCCGAATGAAATTTCGTGACCAAGCTCACTTATAGACATGTTCCATAAGGCTTAATTTATATATAATAAACATATTGCTTACACTTCACTTATGAGTAAATTTAATTTTCGTGAGGATTAGTTAAGTGTTATATTGGTCTTGTGGGTAGCCGTGGTCGGAAGGAGATAAAAACAGGGTAAATAAAAATTTAAATATATATATATACATCTGGGTACAACCATTCGAAAAATTGTGACATGTAAATAGTAACATATGTTCTTATCAGAAAGAATAATAGACTTGATTTCTAATAAAATATTAGAGAAAGCAATTGCGCGGCGTGGACTTGTATTATATTTTACAACTTTTTTATTTATCATGTAAAATATGATATTAATTTTTTATCAAATTAGTTTATATTTGTATTTTTTATATTTTAAAATATTTACTTAGTAATATAATTACTACATATTACAATACTCAAAGGCTGCATTGCAACTGGTCACGTAGCAAAATAGGTTTGTGTAGGATTATGTAATTGTCCAGGACCGGTCTACGTATTTGGGCGTTGGTATACCTATTTAGACGTGATTGAAACACATGTCAGCTTGGTGTAGCGTCCACTAGACTTCTCCAAGCATTATTGAAAATTAATAGTTCCTAAATAGATCTCGGATAGTGCTGCTCGGTTAGGAAAACCTCGCTTACCCAAGACAAGTTATTATTTTACATTGGACAAGTATTGCGTACACTAACTTGTGCACGTAATATTTGTATTTCCTGTTTTTCACAAAGATAATGCGGACCTTTTAGTTGGATAAAAATTAAACTCTGCTGCCTCCTTTTGCTTTGCTAACCTCACTTTCAAAAAGCATAACAGAAATGTTAAGCCACTTGTAAGTTTTACTACTACCAAACCACAGGACCATGTCATGTTTATGTACATTTTCCAAAATTCTGTCACGTTGTCATGTTATGCAGTTCCGCACATTCAATGTAATCTGTATTAAAACGATATGTTGTTATTATTATTCTACTCTTGTGATTTTTTAAAGGTTACTGAAACTGATGCAAAACGTTATTAGAATTTAGTCTTATGAGTTATTAGTTTTATAATTATATTTTACATTCAATATAATATTTTTATTTAACGTATACAATGCCGCTCTTTAAAACAAATAAATTTAATTTTAATATTTACTTTTATTATGTATTTATATAAATATTTTTACGTTCAATAGACAATTTGCAGGAAACATTTTTTCAACTTCAATGTATTATGCTCCTACCTACAACCTCTTCACCCGCTTATCTATACTCAAATCATGGTTTGGTATATATTTTATTATGGTATAGTGTTTATTTGTTTCAAACTTATTATATTTTGTTTCCTTCACAGCGTTTGCAAAAATATTGTTACCAGCCTTACTTATTGTTGGTTTCTTTATTGATCATAGCTCTTTTGTGTAATCTCTGTTTGGTGGTATTTTATATTATTGTGAATGGCGTTCATTTAGCCCCATGAACTTAAACTTAATTCTTACCATAAATCAACTCTCTCTATTCAGGCGCGACTTACTAGAATTATTGACCCTTATGTCAAAATGGTTGCGTCACCACCATCCCTGAATGATGTGCATATCCATATTTTTATAGATTATGATTGGGAAGTTCTCAAAAATGCGTAGTCAACCTTAAATGTCTTTTTACAGGTCTACTAGAGTAAAAAAAAGAACGCGAGTAGAGCAGTACTCTCTCTAAATGCACATCTAATTAATAATTAATTATACGTATAGACTTCCAGTGTCATTGGAGTTTCATATGGAGTCTATAGCTCAATTTTCGCTCTGAACACTTTCCAATGTCATCATGGTTTGCCTGTGACATGCAGTTCTAATATATAACTTCCCAATTTACATATCAAACACTTTAAAACGGATCCCTCTATACAATAGGGTTCATTTATCAACTTCTTTTCACTCCTGTACCCCACTGAAATTCTAGTTTAAACCAATGTAATTAGGTTTCAGTCTGTCTTATCAGTCGTGCATCTTAATTTAGTTCAATCTCTCAAATCGTACTATGCCTAACTAATTGATATTGTACTACGTAAAAATTTTATCTTGCATTTATACGCCTACCTAACCTACACCTGAATCACCGTACTAGACCTCCCTTGTGAGTCAGATGGAGCGGTCAAGCCAATGCATGCTTTTTTCAACTCTTTCTATAATTATACCATAATATCTTAAAGCCTTCAAGTGTAAAAGTACAGCAAATAATGTAACATTTTCAGGTTTAATGCGTAATATCATTAATATGATGACCTCCATTTACTCTATATTAGGCCTACATTGGTCGTCTAAAAGTACTCTGATGATTTACTTAAAACGTAAGATTTTCTCCCTTGAGGTTCCTACTAAGAATAAATTGCAAGTTTTGCAGTTTCTGTGTACCTCTGGGAAAGATTGATATGAGATCCTACTGAACTTGCCCAAAATGTCTACGTGAACTAGCTCTTTTGTGTTCAGAACTTAAAAGTGTTACTGACATATCTATTCATTCCTCTAGATTTTATTGACTCAATAAACTATCAAAAATGAGTTCTCTGGTGCGTCCGAAATAGAAAGTGAAGTGCGCCTCAGTCTGATTAAAACAATCGTTTTGCCCCTACAAACGTGTTACTCTGCCAAATCTAGGAAATGTGTGCATCTTTTAAGCCCAACTGGTTAGTTACTGTGTTGAATAATTAGTTGGATATTTTGGAGAATGTCCCGGGATGTGACGCTACTGTAAAGCTTCCTTCGTTCCAAACTCCTCCCTACCGAAAGTTATGTGGCAAAAATGTGTATTGCAAATTCATCCTAGCGCAGTGTTGACGTTATATTTGTAGTAGACATGATGACCTGTGTTTCTAGTGGCATCCTCCCCTCTCTCTTGGTGGGACTATCCTCTATGAATGACCGGACTGAGTGACTGCAGCTGTGCCGTGAACAGATTGGTTACGCCTCAGCTTAACTTACTCTTTTAATAAATTTTAACTTAATAAATTTTACAAAAAAATTTACACGGACATTATTACGGTCCCTAGTATGCATTACTATTCTTCTTTAAAAACATCCCTCAAGGCCACGCTGGTCCTTAAAGTAGGGAAAAGTTTCAATCTTAGTCTGTAGTGTTTTCAATCTTTAATTTAAAGAGCCTGTCCTAATATACTAAACCGTTATTTGTAAACATTGACGACAGCAAAACTATATGTTTCATTGATTAACATCTATTTCAAATTTTTTACATTTCTTTTTGTAAATTCCCTATAGAGTAACAATAATTTTTCACGCTGTTTTTAGATTACAGTCATTAAGTACTCATCTACCTTATGAAATATACGACGACAACGTAAGACGGTTTTTTTTGCGTTGGGGTATTGGGGTGGATTCACAGATCCTCACACGTCAACCTGAGCTTTATTATGTGCCCCTTTGATGTTAGAGGGGTAAACCTATATTTGTGCCCTTAATTAGGCTAAGAAGCTTTTCCCCGATACTAGCATCTGGTTCGTTCGCCTGGTTGTTTATCACCGAAAAGAGCCCTTCTCCTTGCTCCAGTCTCTCCCAGTCCAGTATTATGTGTTTTGCAGTCCTCTTCAGACTTATTGCAGAGTCTACACTCCGAGTCCTCATTTCGTAAACCTAGAGTGTTTAGGTGTTTTCTGAAGTGGCCGTGTCCAGTGATCAAGGCAATCACTTGCTTAACCTGATCCCTGCCCAGCCCCATCAGCCATCTGGTGAAGCCGGAGCTAGAATCAGCAAGCAGTCTTTTGCCGAGTGCTTGTCCTTGGTGACTCTGCCACCGCAAAAAGACGGTTACTATTTGATTCCTAAGACTCCTATTGAAGACGTTGGCGAGAACTGAAAGTTCGCTGAATTGTACTTTTAAAGTTATGTACTAGTTTTGGCTCAGAATATTCTAAAATTTTTACAAATATCTTTCAGTTTTATAAAGAAACAAACACTTAGTGATCACTGTTAGTCTGATGTTAACTGTATATTGCTGTCAGGTTTAAAAAACACTGTGACTTATTTTGTTCCAAATAAATTAGTGCAACGCCCACAGTGACAGGGATGAGAGAATCAGAATCGGTGGTGAGTGCTTTTCTGTATGTGGCAAGGTACAGGATTTCGGTGTCATGCTTTGAGAGCGACCTTATATTCTATGATAATGTCACTGGGGTTATCCAACGTGAATTTATACATTTGATACCAAAATCCAAAAAAACATCATCTAAAGGGAGGGCGTTGGAAAGATTAAGAGTGAAAAAAATCATCTATCCGTGTGGTTTTCTTTTCTTTCTGATGCCCGTTTACCATGTGTCCTCTCAACGAGATGCGGCCAATGATTTATATATGAATCAGGTATACAGAGTGAATAAAATTATGCATGATCCACAGGCCTTGACATCAAGGAACCTCTTTATATTTGTGTAAAACTTGTTGCAAAGACAGGAAGTCTCGCTACGTAGCAGCCGCCAGGACAGTAACTCAAATCCCCGGAGTGAAGTGATTAGATAAGTTTTTTAAACTTTAACCTTAAAGTTTTCAACGATCTACCCGGTAGCTTATCTAGCACAGAACACCGGTATTGTTTTATATCTAAAGTTAAGGACTTTGTGATTCTTAGTTAGAAGTAACTGTAATTTTATTATTTCTAATTAGGTATAGCCTATTTGTAGATCAAATATAATACGTTTCACCAATAAATTCCAGAATTAATCAATTGAGTTGATTTGTAAAGCAGTATACACTCAGAGAAAATCTAAAAAAGGCATGTGATTTTTTAATGGTGAAAACAACGTATCTGAATTATCATAAAGATAGTTAAAATGTACTTTGAAATTTTTTAATGAATGTTTCGAAACAAAATTATCATACCAGTCGTTTTCATTCATGTATACTTTTAGAAACACAAAACACACGACACTGCAAAGGCCAGATAAACTAAAGAACTGGTTACGCAGTGCCAGTGAAAATAACCTTTTCTAAACATCAAAGTAAAGTAGCAATTCACATGTAAGTGAACGGTTTGGTTGACTTCGCTCCATTCCAGCTCGAGATAAAACGATATTTTTAAAACGTTTAATTATGTAGTATTATAGGCACAATATAGCACTAATATTAGTTTTTCTTCTACTTTATGAAGTAGGATGCTTAATGAAGGTGTGTCTTCCTTATTACATATAATAAATAGCAACTATTCTAAAAGGATGTGTGAAATGCTATTACTAACTCAAAGTACCAGTTACTCAGAATATTCTTATTGGTTTCCGAAGGAAACGGTAAACATTTTCCAGGAAATGTAACATCAAAGTAAATTATATTGCAAATAATGATATGAATAAAAGGAACTGCGTAGGAAGAGTCTTAGTGAAAGGTTCTTTGAATTGCATTGAGTGAGGAGGAAGAAAAGGAATAAGTTTGGATTAGAAATATGTGCTATCATATTTAATGGAGACTATTATAACTTTAGGAGATTACTATCCCATTATTTTCTATTTATGAAAACCACATAAATTTATTTTCTCTTGTCTGTCATTTAAAATACGCTAATGCAAAAAAACGTTGGAATTCTAAAATTTTAGCTTATACGAATAATTTTTCAAGTACTACCGAATATTTATACTACCTATTATAATAATAATACGAATAATTATACTACCTTTTACTACATTTCCCAAAACTCTATATAGTAATATTTTGTTCCAATAATGCAAACAATGCTAACATTTTTGGAACCATTTATTTCAACATACATTTCAAGAAGACAGAGACCGAGTCATTGAGTCTGGCTAGTAGTGAGTAGGCAGATCTCACCACTGACCTCTTCCCTACCTTTTTGCATTACCCCATAAAATCACCTATGAAGGCCGACGACTTACAGATTTACCTAATAGGAACCCTTACGTAGAAATAAATTAACATATAAATTTTATTGAAATGAATGTTATACATTCTTTAAAAAATACTTATTAACAAAAATAATTTTATATTGCTAAATTAACACTGCCTTAAATATTTTTCGTTAGAGCGGAAGAGAGAAAATATGCTTGCATTTAGCTTTTTTCTCATCTGATCATATATTGCGTCACTGAAAAAAGGAAGTGTTAATTTGTCTGATATTGGCTTACTTCAACCAAAATCCCAATTGCAAACATTGCTCTACATCTGTTAATCTGTTATTATCTATTTTGTTATATATTTCTAAAAATATTGATTACATTTGACTTAAATTAGTAAAAAAGGCTTTAAAAAAATAATAACATTCTTCCATTACATTTCATCAATCACGTAGTGAAAATATTCTTCTCCGAATCGCTTAAAGTACTAAAAATTATTTCTATGAACCTAAACAACTTCGCTATTGACAAATGTAAAATTTATAATATAAGAAGAAAATATTAGATTTACCTAAAATTTAGTAAACGCGGTGTTTTTATTTGACATTTAAACAAATCTAGTTTTATTAGACATTCTTTACTGTAAAATTTAGATAAAATTTAACGCTTATTTAAAAAATAAATTTGCTCCTAATACGAATTTTGTTTCAAAATTAAATCTTTAGATTCGAGCTTCGTATTCTATCTCAAAACCATTATCCAATATCGAAACTGATTAGTGATCTATAACATGTTCCTTCACAAAATGTACAATAAAAAAGATATAGACAAAAGTTATTTTCGTATTAAATAATATTTTATAACACTAATTGTTATGGGACCTATATATTATCCTAATTTATTAGCTTTTAAAAGTAAAAATCGACTCAGTCTTAAATTTATATTTGTAGTGTATGGAATTATCGCAAAAATATAAATGAAATTCAGTAAATAGCGTTTTAAAATGTAGTATAACACCAAATTAAGAACAACACCAATTTTAATCCCCTATACTAATATTTGCTGTATAAAACCGTGCTATCATTATTGCAACATCTTCGCCTTTAAAATTATAGAACGATAACTGAACAAAATAAACTGTGTGGTATAATCAAAATATACGAGACCATAAATATAGCGTAAATAATATTAACAATATGATTTGGATGATATTTTTAAATGTTCGAAGTCTCAAATACAATTGAGTACCGTAATCACAGGAAAACATAGAGGGTTCACAGCATATAAACAACATTTTCTTAGAGTGTGTTACAACGGCATTTTGGTGGATTTGGAGAGTAAATAAACACACATTTGAGTGGTTCGAAATCCAAACATGACTTTGTCTATTAAGGGCGGCTATCTTAACTTATTAAATACACAAGTATATCACTGTTCATGTTTTTAATCATGAAGTACATGAATTTTTATATTTAGGACTAGGTGTCATGTTTTTAAAGCTGTAATAATGTTTCATTGTTGTTATTTTATAGTTTAACCCCAGATGAAAATATGCACAATTAATAGTAATTGTATGGATCGTCTCTTAATGGGAAAACAATATATTGGATCTCATTTTTGTCATCAATTGGAGAATAGACGTAAGGGAATTATTGCTTAGTACTTATATATACGAGTATGATATTCATTGAATACTAATTTAACTAAGAGTTCGCCGGAATAAAGTCCTTTAGTCACATGCCATAAGTTTAAAAATTTCCACTATTCGTTACAAATAGCATAGTTTCGTTTTAAATGCTCCTTTAGCACACTTGACTATAGAAATATTTAGGTATAGAAGTTTTAAAAAATGTTTCTTTGAATAAAATTATGCTGATAACTGGCTGATGTAAACAGCAATAATTATTAGTGTTTCACGATTAATGATTATTATAGCCATATCTCAGATAGACGAAATACTTACCTATAGGTACAACTTCTTTCTCTTTGAAGTAATAATTACTGTTGAACTAACAATAAATGCACTAGGATCACTTATTATATGAAAAAAATAGAGACCGATCACCTATAAGACTAATTCTTCCTGTCATGATGGGCTACTGGTGTAAAGATGTTATTAAAAACAATAAGAATAAGGTACCATAACACTACAAGGTTAAGGTACTGTTTGCTACGGCGAAAATAAAAGATTAGGACCCGCGCTATCTCTCAAATTAAAAGTCCGACGTCTTAGATTCTACGGCGATCAGCTACTCCTTTCCCTCTCACTCTCTTTCTATCTGCGTTTTAGAGTCTTTAAAAGTACAAGTTCAATAAGTTTTCCTCATAAAAGTTACTAGATGCGAGTGTCAGTTAAAATATAGCAAACTGTAGCATAGTAAGCAGCTATATTTCGTTTTGATAATGACAATGACTGCTTAAATAGAGTCACAGCATGGAGACATACATTAGCTTTAGTCGCAGTAACACTTAGAATAGTGTTTTCCTAACTTAAGGGAAAGTATTTTGTGGTTCTTTGTTTAAATTTTCTTATTGACGATGGAATTTTTGAAAGAATAAAGGTATTTCAGACATTTTCGATTTTCGATAGGTATTTCTTACAAATGATATAACACAACGTTTCAACTATTTAAACCTATCCTCTTCGTCAGGTGAAATAGGTATTAATACATAAAAAAACAGAAAGAAGAATGTAAGGAAAACAAGGGTCCAAACGTACATAAAAAGCTTGGAGTCCCAGTTCAGGCGTTTGTCCACTGCACGGGTTTTCAATCCTCGAAACGTTTGTGTTTTAACTTTTTGTATTATACAACGAATTCAATCAAAGATCCGAACTGCTGTTACTTTGGAGTATTTAAATGGCAATTTGTTCACTCTGGTTTATTAAATTTACTTAAAGCAGTTTTTATATTTTCTTGTAACATAAGGAAATGTAGTTAAGGAAATGATTCCTGATACTTTAAGGCATTTACGTGACGTCGATGACAGCATTGGTTGCAAGTCCTTAACTCAAAGTCTACTAGATACACAATACCTTAATTCAAAGCCACATCGCCGCAAATTAGACCTGTTCAACACCTCTGTACCTAATTAGCTTGATGTGTGGTAACCGCCCTGGCATCGGAATCCCTCATCTTCAATGGCACATTATGCCTCAGTGACACTTTTGGTGTGATTTCATATTTACTACACGAGTGTGTTACATTACTAACGAAAATAAATTCATAGTTGTGTTATTCTACAAATATATTTTATATAGCTTAATTTTAATTAGTTTTATTTCAAAAGCATTATTGCTTTAGAATGTACTTTGTAATATAAGTTTCCAGTTGTTTCAATTCATTTTACAAGTCTCCAGTAAATAAGCGATTGATAGTTACCTGACATTATACTACGATTAGCTTATTAAATTTTGACTTTTATCGAGTATATATTAACTCTCTACGTACTGTTATACATCAATGTTTAACTATTTGCAGACATTTCAAGTGTATACACTTTTTAAATAAATAACGCGTTTAAAAAAGTTTGAAAAAACTTTAATCTATTATTAGTGTGATATTATCATACTAACTCTTTTATTAATTTTTTATAATGCATATTATATATTTTATTATTATTCATTGATACCGTGATACAATTTAAAACCACTTTTTTCTTTTCATATCTGTATTAAACGCATACATTATCACACACATATACCATCACACACTGTGGCACATAGAATAAGTAGTGTTAAATTTATTGCACATATAGAATAATATATCTCAAGAAAAAAAACTTGACGTTACTCTCTATCATGTTTAATAATTATTTTATACTCTAATTCAACTTTAATGTGTCAAATCTAATGCAAATTAAAGTAGACGGACCTCAAATATCAAGAAATTGCTTTCAAAACTATGGAACCGTTAAAAATATAACAGTTTCATAAGAGTCGGAGGCCATTTTCTACTGGTATGATCTTACGGTGGCTTAGTCAATGAACATGTATTTTTAGAAACAAGTTGAGAGGAAGGAACAATGTTGATAAGTTGATTTTTATGTTTTATAAAGTAGCACACTTTATTTAAAGACCTTAAAACATTATTACCATTAGTATTTTTCGCTAAGTTTGTAAGTTACATGATAGTGTATATTAAGTGCATTTGTTAGAGGTAAAACATTTAACTTTGATGGACAGAAGAACTTTATACTATTAAAAATGATTTCAATGAGTTAAGCGACTACGGAGTCTAACAGGCTTTCTGATAGCACAAAAGAGAAATTTATCTTAACTTTTCTTTAAAACCTTACTCATATATGGACTGGAAAAAAGGAAAGGCGTTATTAGAGAGTAAAGGGTTAATTTAAAGGATGAACAAGGAAGTCGCCTTTACTGGCCACACGCAGTGATCCATACGGTGTATGGATCACAGATATCTTATCCTCCCATTGTCAGGGGGTCAACACACTGTTTATAGACACATTTACATAAGAGAACAGACATGAATTACTACATACACAGTTCACACTCAGAGTCATATGCGATCGAGGTCAGTTACACGGGAAATCAATATTTACAAAATAATTTTAAAACGGAACAAAAGAGTTTCTAATGGAACCACCCAAACATGTGTATTACTGAAACCATATCACTTACATTTAAAGAATGTATGAGAAAGGACATGTGACCGGCTAAAAAACTAGCAAGTCATTAAATATCCATCCACGTACTGTAGCTTTATATTTTGGAATAGCGGCCGGACAAAATGAGGCCAAGCCGCCTTGCTTTCGAGATTACATTACTAACTACTATGGATTGGTTAAACAATTTGAATAATCAATAATGCGGTAAATTTATTCTACAACTCCATGCTGCCAGGCAAACATCCCATAGAGTTTTGTATACATACAAATATAAAATAAATGCATTGAATACTAATATTATACTTTATAATATGGAGAAACAGAGCTATAAATATTATCAATAGGCCACAAAATGTATTATACGGACTACCGTTTAAAATATTCTAATCAATGCATTTCGTTTCTCAATATCATGACGATAGTCAGCTTTGTTTTTAATTTATAAACGTATCCTGCTATATAAATTTATTTAATGCCGATAGGGTTTGGCTCAAGGATAGAAAGAAAAAATTCTATTGTTCTCAGTGAATATAAAATATGAATTTCAATTCAATTTTTACAAATGTATTAATGTGCATACATTGCTATTAAGTTCTCAGAAACATTTATATTCATAGTTATTGTTATAATTGTACATGTAACTTGTATGTAGGTTTGTGATCATAAGCAACGATGAAGTGAATATATGATTTAGAGGATTATCAATACATAATAAGACATATGAAATTTAATAAAATCAAATACGATCAACTAATATACATGTGTTAATACAGTAATCCCGGTTAAAGAGGCTTTTAATAATGCTATATTATGTTATAACGAACGGATTAAACATACAGAATTATTAGACTAATAATTTATCTCGGAGTGAATAATTTGTAATTTTTACGTTTAACAACTAGTAAATAATAATATTTTTAAACACAATGAGCAATATAAAAGAAATTATACTGATATTATTACTACCACGGGTTTTATTAAGATCACTGCGATTCCTATGTATGTGTGGGACTTGAAAAACATTATAGTTATACAAGTTCCTACGTATAAAAACTAAAATGGTTCATCATGACTTTTTACAAATCCTTTTACTGGTAATAAATTTAGAAGCAAATGCTAGCACGCTATTATTTATGGATTAGAAGTCTGAGCTTTTACATTAATAGCAGTTCAAGCAGAGGCTACTGTCTTCGGAGAAACATTTATCCACTCCAAGACTCTGATAACCATCTGTATACAGAAGAAACTAGAGAATGAGACAGTTTTCTGAACAAGCAGAAACTGTAGCACGTTTAAATCGACGGAAGTAGCAAACAGTTTACACTTTTATACTAGTGATAATATTCTTGAAACAATGGTGTTTATTGTATTCAAAGTTTTCAAAATCAATGTAACCTTCCCTTATGTACACATCATGTATATTGAAAGACTTTACATAGTTTAACTGAAAATACTTTTTTGAGATAGATTTCATAGAACTCTGGCTATTGAAATCACCCTTATAACGGATCTTCTGGATATGCTTTATATTTTATCTGATCCAAGAATCTGATAGACCCCAAGAATCCGAATTTTCATAATACAAAATATATATATATATATATACATAAAAAAAAAATTTATATTTGGAAAATTGGGATATTTTACTGTGTTTGTTTTTTTAAAACCACCATATATATAAAAATATATAATAATATTAGTTTATTTTTAATTAGATCGCTCAATTATGTTTTAAAATATTAATATATGGTGGTTTTAAGAACAAATATACACGCAATAAAACAATCAAACACACACAAACGCGCGCACACACACACACACACACACGCGCGCGCGTACAAAAACATAAATGTTTCTGAGGAAATTGTTGAAAATATGTAATCAGATATCCAGTTATTGAGTTATTGGAATCACAGGTCAAAAGTTCAAAAATTGAATGTAACTTTATTGGTTTAAAATAAAACAACAAAGCTTTCAATAGCTTTTATCTTTATTTTTTCCTTTTATTGACTTTTACGTTTTCTGCGGGGAAAACAAAGTAAATGCGTGCCAGATATTGTTACAGCGTGGGAAGATTCACAATTGCTCCTCGTAAGTTTTCCTCAAACAGTCTCATTGCATTATTATTGCTGTATAATATTACTTAGTGCTGTCCTCATTGCTTATTAGACAGAAATACTGATTTTCTAGAAAATCACAATTAACATAATACGGGTTTCTTCCAATTTCATATGCAGACACACTTTGAGCAAGAAATGAAATGACACCTCGTGAACAGGTGACGCATCGTTTGACGGAATTCGTTGAGAAACGTATATTTGGAATTGGTATAAGAATTGAGAAATAATTAACACCTTGTAAATTTTTATATCTTACGGCAAAACAGCTTATACCTTTCAACTGACAAATCTGTGTTACTCATGGCTTGTGTAAACAGGCCTATAAAGTGATTCTGCTTGCTTATGCGTTGATGGAATTCATTGGAAAAGGTACCTTGAAATGTTTTTAAAAATAATAAACAGATGGCGACTTGTGCATATTTATAACTTTACTGGTTTTTTTATATATGACTTTTAAGATTTGTAGCAAGCGCTATTTTATTAATATTAAAGCAAAAACACTCAATTATTCTTTAAGGAAACTCTTATTTTTTGTTGAATAGCGGTCTTAAACCATCTTCGAATTGTTATTAACATTTGTCTATAAAATTTCGTCACCACATTGTAATTACTCGTATCTGCTTGTAAAACACAAAATTACATCAATTACCAGCCGTGATAAGTGTTTTTAATGCTTGAAATGGTAGAGACGTGAATTTCTTAAGGATGTCGAACAATATTTTTTCTGTAATAAAATTGATTTAGTACATGTTTTGACACATTTAAATTAAACCAAAAAAATAATAAGTCACTGCTAACCATAAAATGATTGTTTTTTTGAAAATGGGAAAGTTCAGTGCATTGTTTTCACATATATAAAGGCGAGGAAACCTCAGTCTTTATTTTTGTTTATCACGAGAACATGTATGAATCAATATCTTAGCTACGAAACGTAGTGTTTAGTATGCCTGATTTAAATAAAAATATTCTTTCCGGAAAAAATCAGGGAAGTAAAGGTTAAATTTTAACATGTGAGACTGTCAAGGTATTAAGATGCATATAATAGTTTAGATGAAACTATGCCCCTGTGACCACTAACCGTTGGTATTGGGGGGGGGAGTGGATAAAGCATTTTGTAGAGAAGTTATGCCATGTCGAAAGATAGCGAGAAGAGATGAATTATTTTTGGGGCATCATAATGACGACACACTTAACTCAGTATCTTGATGAAAAAACGGTATAGGATTAGAGTTTATTTAGTCTATATAGCGGCCCCCCCCCCCCCCCCCCCCCCCCCCCCCCCCCCCCCCCCCCCACCCCCCCCTTTTTATACAATACCTTTTTTATTAGTCCATATAGAGATAGAAGCAGACATAACTGTCATGCAACAAAAAACGCGTGTTCCTGGGAATATAACATAAATCTTGCATGAAAAGTGGTGTGAATATTAAAGTTTCGGTCTATAAAAATATTTCAAGACATTTATAATGTTTAATATTTTTTTTTTTTTTTTATACATAAAAAATTTTATTTAGCATGGTGGAAAATATAACCTAAATGAAGGGCTGGTGGAGTGTTTGCATTTGTGTGTGAATTTTTCGTAAGGATTTTAAATACAAATATCCAGATTATTATTAACAAATAATAATGTTTTGGTAAAATCT
>NW_025778608.1:0-67563 GCF_021130785.1 Homalodisca vitripennis
AGCTTTGTCTCAAATTTAATCCAACTGGTGATTTTGATTGAAGAGCCATTATGTTTGCTTGTTCATATCTTCTTAGTAATCAATTTTGTGTATTCTTTATTGTCATTAATTTTGAAACTTCTTGATGCCAATTAAGAGAGAAACAATTTTCAAAGGTTTTGTTGTGTTGGACAGCGTGTGCAGATACGGGTCTAAGTAAATTTTGATGTCGAACATCGGCACGATGATTGTTCATCCTCAGCCTAAGTGACGTAGATGTTTCTCCAATGTAGTCTTTAGGGCAATGTTGACAGGATAATTTATAGACTACATTTTCACTGTTACATGTGATATCTTCTGCAATAGATTATTTTTTTGTGCGTAACGCAACTTTTGTAACAGTTTGTAGATTGCATCATATTGCATATTCCACAGCGTGGTTTATTGCATGGATGGCATTTGTGTTTGAAATTTTTGACTGTTGTCTTTATCTTTAATGTATTTTGGATGAACTAATAGATTTTTCAGATTTGGTGGTCTTTTGAAAATAATTCTAGGAGGTCTATTAAAAAGATCCTTTGTTTCTGGAGATTGTTTCCAATATTTTGTAGGCGGTCTTCATAATTCCATTTACTTTGTATAATCCAGGATGGTACTGAGTTACAAATTTGGCATCTTTTTCCACAACACTTAAAACATGGTTTGTGTTTTTAGGCTTAGCTATTTCACTGTTAATTAATTTTGCAGGGTATCCTCTGTTGATTAATGAATTTGATAATGTTGTTACATAATTTTGGAAGTCAGTGTCATCTGTACATAGATTCTTAGCTTTTAGAGCAAGACCCTTGGGTATAGATTTCTTTACATACTGTGGATGGCAGCTATCATAATGTAAATATTGCATACTATTTGTGTCCTTGACATGAATTTTAGTTTTAAAACGACCGCTGTTTAATAAAACGTCTACATCAAGGAAGGTCACAGAATTTGGCGATGTTTTTCCAGGTGAAATTTAGTGATGAAAAATCGTTTAATTCTTCTAGGAATTGTTTCAAAATGTTCCATTCCATTATTCCAAACAAGAAATATATCATCAATATAACGAAACCAAGCCAAGGGTTGAAATTTTTGGGTTGATAAAAAGTTTTTCTCGAGTAACCCCATAAAAAGATTGGCGTATGAAGGAGCCATTTTTGTCCCCATCGCTGTGCCCTTTATTTGAAGAAAGTTTTTGTCTAGAAACTTAAAATTGTTCATAGTCAAGATCATAGTAATTAAATGAGTGATAAAATTAGAAGTGGGTAAAGTGTTTTTTCGGTCTTTCATCTAAAAATTTCCCAATTGCTTCGACGCCCATATATATATATATAGTATATATATATATATATATATATGTATATATATATATATATATATATATATATATATATATATATATATATAGTGTCCTACTAATAATATATATATATATATATATATCTATATACTACATATAGATTCAAGGTAAAAAATACTCAAAGGGCTAGAAAATCTTCATTCCTATCTGTCCGTCTATTCGTCCTCGCAATACCTAGAAACTTATCTTATCTGCAGACTTTAGAGTTTGCGTGAATCTTTATTTGTAATAGGGAATACTAAGTTGAAAATAATGTTTGTCAATGTATAAGATTTAGCTCTGTGTTTATGGAATATCTTTTCATTGGCGACTAAACATGACTACTAATAATAATTTTATAAACAAACGGAGTACAATCGTGTGAGATTTTATAACAAAAAGTGTTATTTTCATATTTTTAAATAATAGCGTTAAATAAATTTTTAAATATTGATAACATGGCAGGAGAACACTTTTACGCTGTAGTACCCTCCCTGCTCACTGAACATTTTAATATTTGAACACTGCTTTGGAAACTAATGAAATTAACTAAAATTTAAATTTATCATGCCAAGATCTCTCACCCTATCTCTGTCCCAGCATATATCTGTATATCAGCATATATATCTGTCAGCAGGACATATCTAGAATTAAATTAGCCCTAAAATTGAAACTTTCCATACAACCTCAGAAAAGGCTTAATTTTCCTTTCATGATTGAGGAACAATGAGCTCATGCACGATTTACAATTGTTGAGACGCGTGAAGTATTGCAACACTATATAACATGGATAACAAACAGGAACTACACTACATGCTTGTAATATGAATGTTTGAGTCTGTAAATAGAATAGTAACATGGATATTTCCGCAGAGTTTGATGTATTGGGATTGTGCTATACATCTTGCGTAGTAAAGTGTAACAAAGAGACATTATTCTACAATGCGATTTAATAACCGATAAGAAAACCAGTATGATTTGAGTGTATCCTATATAATTTTTAATAAGTTTAACCTTCAGGAAGACAATAATTTAAAAACCAATATAAAATAATACCCATTATTTACAAAGGAATAGTTGTGGAAATCTTTCGATTCTGAAGTTTCAACCTTACAGTCATATAAAGAAAACAAAGTGATAAATATTAAATAGGAGTGAACTATTATGCTTTATAATAGGTTAAGTGATGTTATTGGGAGAATCGTACAAACCAGTAAAACCATTATTACATGATTATTAATAGTAAAAGTAATAGGATGGAGTATGGAAACAAATGAACTATGTGCAATCTTGATTAACTGTTTCACTAGTTTTCTACAGACAACCTCAGACACCGCCACTTTCAACTTCAGTTAAAACCAGGGATAGTGTTACAAGCTCCACATGTAGGGTGGCTAAGGTACTTGAACAAACTAGATCTAATAGAGTTACCGGAACATGGTAGGTACCAACACCTTAAACCGTACAATGTTGTTAAACTAGATTGGCCATTGTTCATACAGTGTTACTAGAACTGGCTTCTAAAATACTATGTGGCTTAAAAGGGATTATAAGGACATTTGTTTTACTACCTTCTATGGGTAAAAATTCACTACTCGTATTCACCACGTAAGTGTTATTATTTTTATTCAATTTCAGCTGTGAACATCAGTCTTGTAATCAAAATCAAATTTTTATCGTATATATTAGTGAAAAATATTAAATATAAAATGTTTTCCATCTCATTATTTGTCAAATTAGAAACTTTTTCCGCGTTTTTTCATTGTATACTATTTACAAAATTGCAACGCTATAATTGAAAAGTGACATTATTTATCATGCAATTGTGTTTTATGTATACGTTTTACATAGACTGAAAGCCCCAATAATAACAGCCGTCTTAAAACGTGTACGTAAGTATAATAATTAGTTTTTTTAGCAAAAGAAAATTAAATGCAGTCAATAAAACTCTATACATGTGAAGCTTTTACGTCTTCATTCCAATAAATTAATACACTGGAAAAGCTATTAGCTCTGAAAAAAGAAACAGGACTTTTCCGAATATTTATTCTCGTTCAGTGATTTATAAAATCAGTAAAACTACAATCTGATCTCTTCTTTAGGTATGTAACTAACCTAGGTTTAGTTACTTAACACAGTAGTAACACATAATTACAAGCTAGGTTTAGAATAATCAAATCATAATAAAGCGTTGTAAAACGCGTAGGGCAGGAATCATAACCACCATGTTGTGTGCCCATTTCAATAACTCTAAAACATGCACTTAATAAAAAAACGAAAATCAGACAAAAAACTCGGAACTTGTCATAAAATGTACTTTTGTGAATTAATAGTATTATTGTAAAGCTTAACCCGTACTAAAAGATATTTATTTGAACTATAAAATTATTTGATAAAATGTATCATTTAAGCAGCCACCAGAAGTCTTTGAGTAATTGTTAGGCTTCTGGATACAATCTTGCGTCAGCGCGCCCCGGAAACCCAACGCGATCGATTTGGACCAGCGTTTCTCGGACGATGGATGGCTTCAAAATGTCAATTTCCTGTGTGTGACCTTGTCTTACCTGGGGACCAACTGGCCACTGCCGAACCACCACTAATGGCCGGTCAGGCGAACTGCTTGAAAATACAGGATCGCTCAGGTGTTACCCATCCAAGCAGGCAACCAAGCTCGACGTTGCTTGATACGGTTTATTTTGCAATATCAGTTGTACCCACTACCCTACACCGTTGGCGTGATAAGGATTTACTTGAAAATTCACATTACTTATGTAGACATTTGACTTTGCGAGTCATTCTATCATTGCAAACGTTTTGGCATAGTCAGCTGTTATAAATTGGGTTTAAAATTACGTGTGGAGTGGAGCAATGTTGGTAATTGAATTGACAAGGTTAATCGTGTGTGCTTAGTTGTAAGACAGGACTCACGGATGGTATCAATTTCCTTCTTCCAAGTTGTGTGTAAAGTGTTGAGGAATGTGCCCCAGAATGGGGGCTTTGAGATGGATTGTTTACGGAGTCAGTTATATTCCCATTTCTGACCACCTAATTTTGATTTAAGAATACAAGTGTAACACTTTTCATTAAAATTTTTATTTATGATAGATGAAATATGGATAAGATTTAACAAAAAAAGATAAATTCAGATGGATAGAGAGATGGATTTAAAATATTTTTAATCGTTTTATGCCACAAACAAAACACTAAGTTTTAAGTACTGCAATGTATGCACCAAACAAAATTGCTCTAATATCTATTTTATAAACCAAGATTAGTTTAACTCAATAATATTTATTTGATATTTTTTTACATACTTGTATATTTAAAAATAAATTTTAATATTTTAAAATATACATCCAATTTTACATTTAGATGTGTTTACTTGTAAAAGTAAAAAAAGTAAAGAATGTCTTATTTTACCAGGTGAGGTTAGGGCTAAGAAGCCCTCTCTAACACTTAACCTGGGGACCAACGGCTTAAAGGTGACTTCCGAAACACCACCAATGGCCGGGCAGGCGGGCCGCTTGCAAGGACAGGATCGCTCAGCCACTCAGGACTTATAAATCTACCATGACGATAATATAAATATTAGTAATTGTAAGCCATATTTGCCCAGTGGTTTTGTTTTAAGAACTGATAATTGATTAATGTCTAATGCCGAGACAGTGTTATAGCCACATCTATCCACCTGTTAACTTTACAAACTGTAATTAGTTGGTGTGCTAACAATGTGATACGCTAGTGTGTTTAGTTAGATCCAAACCTCATCCATCTGGTATGGTTTTGGTGGACTCTCCTCCCCATACTAACTTTGCAATTAGGAAACCCTCAGCTTAGTGAAGTTATATACGACTTTATTGTCAGGTCAGCTAAGGGCATCTAACACCCCGGGCATACAGATCATGTTTCTCTTCAAGATAGAAGGCGACCAGTATATTATTACAAATTTAATAATCATTATAATAACCTGCACGTGATTGTGTTGCAAATTAGTGTATATTATTCTAGTATTATACTGACATATTAAACAAGTAGCAAGTAAAAGCACGTAGACGAAAACCGAGAAATTTATAACACATTTGCATTAACCTTGGTTTGATACTGGGACAGAATCGTATATAATATATTCCGTAGTAATGTTTTTTTTTTACAAATAAACCGCTCACCGCAGTCAATTATATCTTATGATAGAATAGCGGATAGTATAAGACTGAACCTCAATTCCTCTGAAATCAATACAAATGCATTTGACACTAATATAAATAAGTAAAAGACGTAACGAAATGTACAGGTTATTTTTAGATTACAAAAGCTTTTATGATTTCCATCTTTTGCTTATTGGACACCGTCATTTCTGGAAAAAATACGGTTTGTAGGTCCTAGCCTCAGCTACAAATTGCGTTAGTTAGTATGTAGCATGGCAGGGGAAAATGAAACGGCGCCCCCACTTCCCGGAAATATCCTAACCCTCTTGTGGTTTAACCAAATACAGTTCGCTCGAAAGTCCAAGCAACACCGGTAAAGCTCTCCAATACAATTACAGTGGCAGCATTAACGCTTGGTGTGAGCTGTACCACGTATTTATGGGTGTACTGAAGAGGGAAGGATAGAGAATGCTCATTCGCTGGGTGCGATTAATGGTACATGGGTCGGTCCATATTACCCACCGTGAGTCTTCGGAAGACTTCATTTTTGGTAACGAAGACGCTAGACGAAAGTAAGAGAGGTGGTTTTTGAGGGTAATTTCACTGTTATTTAAAGGGTATGTTGTAAATTTTCCATATAAACAATTTGAACTCCCAACAGACTATTATTTCATTGCAACAACTTCTCTTTTTCTTCCTGTAACTTTCATGAAAGGCTGTTATATTGTATAAGTTTTGTTCAATAATGCAGCGTTTTATGAAAGTGGTATTTTTGTCTCCAAGATATAATAATTTGGAAATCTAATCTTGAGCAAGAGAAAAGACTGTTCTAAGAAATGAGAAGTATTTAGTAAATAACCATACATTTATAGAACGAAGCTGGGGTTTGAGTAAGCTAAATTAAATTGCTTGTTACTCAGCCGTTGTGTTTTAATACTTTTTATCAACTTGTTGCGAGTATAATATATAACTTTGGGAAATTGGGTTATGCCAGAGATTTCAGAAATTATACTCGTGCATTTGTATTATGGCCAAGTAGCTGATTCTAATTCTTACATCGTACTCATTTGATAGCAAAGAATCTGAAATTATAAAGTATTTTAATCTTAAGTATTTCACCTTAAAAGTAATGATATAAAAATAACAGCTAAAGATGAAATTATCTTTAAGAAAAAGGATTAAACTAGATGAACGCCTACTAAATTAACCTTGAAAAAACCTATGGAGTTACAGCGTGTAGCTGATTGATGTTTATTTTTATTAGACACTAACAATAAATAATATTTATAAACAATATTGCATATTTACTGCAAAATTGTATTTTAATTGCAATAATTGAACAACTATGTATGCAGTTAACATGAATACTTTTAACTTTTAATGTTCCAATATGGCTTATGCCTAATAAATAATTAGATCCAACGACAAAAGTCGATAAGGCATGATTTGATATTTAAAACATTTATAAAAATTATAAGATTTAAATGTATTTTGATAAAGTATAAATTAGAAAATCCCTGTGATATATCTTTAAAAATAATTGCACAAAAATATAAACATAAAATTCTTTCTTTAAAATACCAAGCTTTACAAGACAGGGAATGGTAGGCAGGAGTAGTGTAATCCCATTTGAGAAGAGAGTGATGGAAAGGCAAATATACGTTATCTCCTGCCTAATATCGTAAAATATACGAGATGTTCTTGCCAAAATGTATTCACATAAGGTATCTATCTGTGTATACGATTGTATAAAAAACCTAATTGTCTCTCCCTCTCTCATCTTTTATTTAGATACTTAAAACACATTCCATGCAGACATTGTTTCTAAAGTCTAACCAGGCTACGCCCCACTGGTTTCTAAGTATGAAAAAATCCCTTTTATGTCTCTAATATTGCTTTACACCAAAAAAGTTAATTGAAAGCCTGTTAAATGTTAAAACTGCTGTTTGGAAACATTGCTTTATGAGAGCACAACCGCATTATTAAATATTGTCCTTATGATTTTCCATTTACTTACATTTATATGCGTGAAAGGATATAGTGAGCCTTATACTAACAGCATTTTTATGTCAACATTTTTTTTAAATCACTGGTTAGCGCAGAATAAGAAAATATCCAGATAAGAAAATTAATTTGTATTAAAAGTAAACTTTTAACTGGAAATTGTAGCAACTTTTAAGCTTGAAGTGTTTGCTTTGTGCTATAATATAGGTCTCAAAGGGGTAATTACGGTTTTCTTTTACTATAAATTTAAAGGCTGTTATAAAAAACCATTTTAGTTGTCTTTCGACAGAACTTAGCTTCTTGGACCTGGATATGTCTATAAGTTTTCTTGATTGGGGATACAAGGCAGAATCAACTATTGCAAAAAAAATACTAAGAGTAGAGGAAAGTACACTGACCATAAGTTTACACTTATTGGCATATTTTATTTATCCTAACAACACGGCAGAAGTCATCATTGGCATAAAAAATATAGTTCCTCGAACCAGAAGTGTTCATACAGGTAACTGCTAACTTTTACATAGCATTTTAGTTAAGATTTTAGAATTTGTAATACTTTAAATTTTACATTGAAATGTACAAAAAGCACCCACGAAATGTAAGTAGTATGCCAACAAAATTATATCCTAAATAGTTCATACAAAATTAAATATTAGGAAGGAGGTGTATTAAAACAAATTTGAGTTTTACTCCTTAAGCGCAATGTTATACTTCTAACACTTACTTATATGCTCTTTTTATCTCGTACAATTATGGAAGATTTTTCTTTGTAAATATCTCTATCACATGTATATAATTTATTTTCAGTTCTTAGCTTAGAGAGTATTTAAACATACATGATATAAAATACCTTACGTAATCAATTTGAAAGGTTTTTGGATTCCTGACGAAATGTATATAAGTTATTGCCAATGGCGCAGTGTAGCGGGTACGGCGGTTATCGCAAGATAACCAGATCAAGCAACGTGGAGCGTGGCCGCTGCTTGGATAGTTAACCGCTGAGCGATCCTGTCCCTGCAAGCGGCCCGCCTGCCCGGCCATTGGTAGTGGTTCGGAAGTCACCTTTAAGCCGTTGGTCCCCAGGTTAAGTGTTAGAGAGGGCTTCTTAGCTCTTACTTCGCCTGGTAAAATAAGACATTCTTTACTTTTTTACTTTTATATAAAAACCTATTTATGTAGGGCTAAAACATAACCTTATTTAGTTTATATTTTAACATTTAGCAAAATGTAAGGTCAAAAGATTTAAGCATTTTTCTAACTAACTAATAAAATACAAGAACTAAAAAAAATATGTGAATTGTTAACAATTATAATTATATTTGAAAAGAGATTTTCCACAACGTAACAATTTTTAATAAAAGCGTGAACGTGTTTATAGTTCTACATTGCTCATATGCTATTAAAAACAATGAGCCGCCATTACAGCTCTGGCAAAAGATCAAGAGATTTAAGTGTGTTTCCAGCATTTCAGCAATCATCGTCTGAGTCTGTGAGCTTCCTTAAGAAGAGCTAACGTTAACGAGCTCAAGGAATTTGGTTACCAGAAACATGGATTCTACATTCAAACTGTATAATCGCTAATCCAGTTATGATTTTTAATTCACATTCATAATGATAAAGTCATTTTATAAATGGGCTTATTGATTTTAAAGATACCATTCTTGCTCTTGAAATTACTTTCAACAAATATTTTAGTTTTAATTATCTTTACGATTAAAAAATCTGTAAGATACTGCCATAAACACATAAACATGAGTGAAGTGTATTTTCATTAAAAAGAGCTTTTTAGCAAAGTGATGCGATGTTTTGTTTTAAAAGTGTTTGTGACAGGATTTAACAACTGCCTTTCTGATTCTAAAGATTTTCAAGATTTTTATCTTGCCACCAGTGGCATACATAGTAAAGGACATCTCATAATCAGGGCATAGAAACCACGCCAAATATGGGATGAAGTTTTTAGGTATGTACATGAAAAAATTTTGGATAGATTGAAATGTTTTATTTAATAAAATAATCAAACAGTTATTAAATATGTGTAAGCTTCCTAAATTCTGTTTCATTAAGAAAGCACCATATTAAACAATTAAGATACTATATTTATATGACTGAAGCACTTAAGTAACCACTTAAAAAGATAGAATGAGAATTAATTTTTTTCTAATGTTATTAGTTGGCAGAGGCGAGGCGAAATTCCTCTTCTGTCTGTTTGTGTGTGTAACGGGATATTTCGAGAAAGGATTTAATTATAGATTTGAGACTATGTTCTTTCGCAATATTTGTATCTTGGTCTCTAAAACTAATAATTGAATTATAATTATGAGTTTTATAAATTGAAAAGACCATAATATTCCACAAGTGGTGGATCGTAGTTTTGCAACTTCTTAATAACCAGCATTTTACATTTAATTAAAGCTTTTTAATTAAATTTGTTAGTTTATTGATTACAGTTAGTAATTGTCTTTTTGAGGTAGGCGTGTATTACATTCCAAAATTCCTTACCAACTAATGTTATTACATTAATTATTACATTATTATTACTTATTAGTGGACGAACTGTTATTTTGAATTTGTTCTATAGTTATTTACAACAGTTTGAAAATATAGAATTGATTTAAATCCAACTAAATAGTCTCTTTAGAGAAATAAATCGTTATTACATTTCGATTATTTATTTTGTTAATTCTTGGGTGCTAACTTTACTTAAAATGAATACTATTACCTATTGAAGATATCATTTGTTGTAATTAAAAATATATGTATATATATATAATATCTACACTCTTTAGACAACAACAAAGATTTATAATATTCTATTCAAACTATCCATATTCCACAAAAACGCTTCCACGTTATTTCGAACGCCATCCTAACCTTATAATAATAAAAATGAAACGCAATATATCGGAACCGCAGGTTCATTTCGGATAATTCTTTTTGTTAAATATTAGTTATAACCGGAGGACGATTTGTATAAATATGTATTAAAAAACCTAGCTGGAATATTTTGTAATTAAAAATTGTTATATTTGTGTTTCATAATGCAAATCTAACTGCTTATGGTAGGTTATCCTGTGTTTAGAGTCAGCTATAACAAGAAACGTAACCACAACATCGTACAGAGCGCCACTATTGTGAACGCCGCGTCCCAGATATTGACAAATAAGTGGTTCACTGGTGTTTGTGGTGCATATTGACATAAAATGACGTTTGCGTATAGAATTGGGGTGATTTTTGTATTATCCTGTGTTTAGAGGTAGATATAACAGGAAACGTAACTACAACATCAAACAGAGCGCAGCTATTGTGAATGCAACGTCCCCGATATTGACAGATAAGTGTTTCACGGGTGTTTGTGGTGCATATTGACATAAAATGACGTTTGCGTATAGAATTGGGGTGATTTTGTATTATCCTGTGTTTAGAGGTAGATATAACAGGAAACGTAACTACAACATCAAACAGAGCGCAGCTATTGTGAATGCAACGTCCCAGATATTGACAGATAAGTGTTTCACTGGTGTTTGTGGTGCATATTGACATAAAATGACGTTTGCGTATAGAATTGGGGTGATTTTGTATTATCCTGTGTTTAGAGGTAGATATAACAGGAAACGTAACTACAACATCAAACAGAGTGCCGATATTGTGAATGTCGCGTCCCCGATATTGTCAGATAAGTGTTTCACTGGTGTTTGTGGTGCACATTGACATAAAATGACGTTTTGCATAAACAATTGGGGTGATTGTGTGTTATACTGTGTTTAGAGGCAGCTATAACGGTAAATATAACTATAACATCGTACAGAGCGCCGATACTGTGAATGCAGCGTCCCCGATATTCACAGATAAGTGTATCACTGGTGTTTTTGGTGCAAACCGATAAAACGTGATCTATGCGTGGTATTCTGGATATTGTGGGTTACCCCGTGTTTAGAGGGAGCTATCACTGTAAGTATTTCTTCTGCTGTAATCGTACAAATTATAGTTATTGTGAATTCAGTATTAGAGGTATTTACAGATCAGTGTATCACTGGTGTTAGTTGTGCACATTTGTGTGACATTACGTTTGCTGATAGTATTCTGGTTATTGTGGGTTACCCCGTGTTTTGAGGGAGCTATCACTGTAAGTATTTCCTTCTGCAGTAATCGTACAAATTTTAGCTATTGTGAATTCTGTATTAGAGGTATTTACAGATAAGTGTATTACTGGTGTTGGTTGTGCACATTTGTGTGACATGACGTTTGCTGATAGTATTCTGGATATTGTGGGTTATCCCGTGTTTTGAGGGAGCTATAACTGTAATTATTTCTTTTGCAGTAATCGTACAAATTATAGCTATTGTGAATTCAGTATTCGAGATATTTACGGATCAGTGTATCACTGGTGTTGGTTGTGCACATTTGTGTGACATGACGTTTGCTTATAGTATTCTGGTTATTGTGGGTTGCCCGATGCTTAGAGGCCGCTATTGTAACTGTAAATTTTACTACTACCACAGCGTACACAGCCCTGCTATTTTAATTGTAAATGTTACTACTACCACAGCGTACACAGTAACCCTGCTATTGTAACTGTAACGTTCCAGATTGTGTTATGTCGAATGTTAAGACTTTATGCATTGTAAAGGGTTATTTGTGGGTACTTTAAGTAAATAGATTTATACATGAGATCACTCTGCATGCAGGTGTAAAATTGACTTATTTTTTAGAAAGGCTGTACTCCTACAATAGACCAAAGCCGTTATTCCATTTTTCTCATCTTCTCTGATACGTTTTCCTTTTTTATAAATTTAGAAAGATGATGGTTTTTTAATCGTACATGTTTTTAGCACAAGGACTGACAAGTTAACGGAAAACACGGCATTTTTCTTCCATATAAAGTTCATTTAAAACGTTATGTACACCTTTAAAATCTGACTTGTGGACGATGGTAAAGATCTATTTTTAGTATTTTGAGAACTTGAAAAGATATAAAACAATTTGATTACCTATAAGAATTATACTATTACTTGGATATTATTTTTACCATTTTAAAATTAATGACATATATTCCTTGATTGATTTATAAAATAAATTATTTCTTGTGTCTTCAGTTGTAGAAAAAGGAACACATCCTAGGCCTAATTATTATCAATACGTTCTTGCAAATGTAAAAAACTTTTGGCATGTAATAAACCGCAATAATATAATCTTAATTATTGAAAATAGAATCAAACCTACAGGTTACCTATCGGTAATATAACTCTTTCAACATGCATTCAGACTTGGATATTTGGGGTTTAATCACTTCTACTTAGATAAAATAAATATGTATTTATACCTTCCTGCAAGATTAGCTCGTAGTAGTCTATAATACATTATATTTCTACATTTGTTGTACTCCAAACAAATTTTATGGTACCATTCAAACGGGATATCCATGAGTTAGTCAATAAGTTCTTATTTCACTGCATGATATATTACGAAATGATCGAGAAAAAATTCAAAACCAGTTCCAATAATTAATATTTTGAATTAAGCTATGGCGTATTGTTGGACAAATTATTATGAAAATTAAATGTGACCTATTATTATTGTGAGGAAAATGTTAGCTCTCAGACTATTTCAATTAGTATACTTTTATTTTATCGAATTTAATTTTTATCTGTCACTTATAATTTTTGAATTTAGTTTTGAACCCCACTCTTTGGGCGCCATAGGCTAGTACGAGATTCGGTGCGTTGTAGAATGCAGTGCGAGCTTATAAAAATGTTCTAAAGTTATTTTTTCAACATTTACATGTAAATGGATACCAAGGAACATCCTATATTATATGGTAAAGTTACTAAAATGCCACAAAGTAAAATTAATATTGGGACATGAGATATCGTGAGGATATGATATGCTAAGTAACTACATAGATTTACCTGGCTGGTCATGGGAAAACCTTTTTCGATTCTTGCCCCTTCTCCTTGAAACGAGCATCATCCAGCATTCTTTACTTGGGCATCAAATTTTCCCCAAGCCACCTGAACACATTTGAAATGGAGAAGAAATGCCACATTTCCGCGTAGTATCCTCTTAGCTGACCGAAATTGATATATGATACTCCTCGGCGTATGTGATGTTGGGACGTTTGTGTGTCTGAACTAAGAAATTAGTTTCCGGAGTATCCAACTGCACCAGAACTAATAACTCGTAGATTATACTAGACACACCTCCTTTAAGGATAACAAGATGGCCAGAGTATTCAAGTTCTCATTCGTTATCATTGGGAGGTATTTTCATACAATGCATAATTAAAATCAGAATGTGCTACCGACAGCGTTATTCATACCTTCAAGGTAAAGAAGGATATATCAACAGATTTTAACACGTTGGATGTCCTTCCAAGTCTGCATCTTTAATATTCATCTTGCCATGATCAATCTGATCATAGACCATGTGAGAGCTGGTATAGGTATTTATATTTAATTGTTTGGCTAGGAATTATTCAAATTTGTAATACATATTTCGGTTATCCCACTTTGCTTGCTAGTTCTTGCTCACTCAGAGAAGTTTATGAAGCATATTTGAAGGAGAGAATTACGAATAATTTAGAAATTGGTTATCAATAAATCATAAAAGCTAGTATCTAATATAGACATTTTATATGAATAAAATCTTTGAAATACTTCATTTACCGTGTGTAACGTTTAAATACACCCTAATAAAGGGTTGTTCCTTACAGGTTTCTATAGTTCCATTGCTAACCTTATTAGATATTTGTTTTATAGTTTAAACAGCTGATTACTGAAATATAGGAATTGCTCGGGCAGTTATTCTCAATCGAAAACTAAGTTCAAGTTCAAAACGTTTATTTTTCTATTTAAAAGTACAAAAAAAAAAAATTTATTTGATTTGTACGGTATAAATTCTTAGACCTTAACATATTTATTTAACTATGAATTGCACATTAATCTTCATTGTTATATAAAAATCAAACTGTTGCTTAGTATGAAGTTATTTTTTTATGATTTGATTAATAAAATTAAAGTCTCATATAAATATTTAATTCTTCTGTCGAATTTCAATGAAATTGTAATATACGTGGTAGGCATTTTCCGGGAATTCACGTCTGAAACACCCTTTTATGAGACAACATTCGTTTGAGTGATTTGACAAGATCAATGATAGGAGAGCAGGTTTATGTTGGAGATGGTGGTGTGTGGGATGTTGTTGTGTTGATGGTACCAAGAACCTAACTTACTTGCTTGGGTTACTTGAACAGAAACACATATCTGGCAAAAAATGAAGCGAAAGAGCTTAGAAAAATCAAAGGCACCCTTTGCATCTGATGATGAGAACGGTAGATTTCGTGCTCTTTCAGCAGGATTTGTGCATTTTCGGTCATCGGTGAAATTATTATATTGGCTGTATTGGATATTAAACTCACCTGCGTATATAAAGGATACATTAAAACAACACACAATCAGGTGAGAATGTCAGAGGGTGTGTGGCTTAATATATTTTAACTATAATATTTCATATTTTAACATCCTGGAACCTTGACGATAATTTCTTCTCCTAATCAAAAGTCTAAAGAAAAGATGAGAACTTTATCGATACTAAGTTTTCTTTAGTTGAAGTATTGTTTTTATATATAATATTAATAAACGTCACGGTTGAAGTCTGATTAGCCACGGGTATGTTCTAGTGGGAAAAGCGTACGTGAACGATTCTGTGTAAGTGTTTTAGTGCGTTTTGATTAACAGATAGGTGAGCATTTTCTGTTTCCGGCACACCTATTCAAAGATAAAAAAGTACGAATTCAAGAATCCTCTTTATTATTTTCCATTTTTTGGTATAGTTAAATATATCTATTGAAAGAAAACATATTTTTATTGCTATTTTCATATATAAAACAATCACTTTTACAGTAAAATTCAAGAAGCAATAGACATATATTCTTTTATCTTGTTTATTTTATTTTTACTCTATATGTAACATATCCAGCGTATTATTTAAATTTTATGTAATGCGGCTACATGCAACGTGGTTTCTATCTCTATGTGAAATACGTAGCGAGCGAAGAGACCAATGGATCCGGCTCCCCCTCACAAAAATCAAATTTTCTATATTACTTTTTTACTCAATTATTATCATTGTTCAAATCATTCATTATTACTGACATGTACTACTGAAAGATCTTTCTAAGCATTGCCTCTACATTGATAAATATCAAACATCAATGCAACCTAATCAAAGGCGTGAAAACCTAAGTGCAAAGTTCACTATTTTGTTTCTTAAATTTGAAAGTTTCAATAGTTAGAATTTTTCAAGAGCAGACCCCAATTATTTCGTCTTGATACACCCCTCTTCCCCGCAATTTTGTCCTGCCTACGTTCTTGCTTTAAGGTGGCCTCTTCTTGTATCCATCACGTTATGCACAAAGAGAAATATGTTTTAATTACAAATTCACTGTGACATTAATCTAGTTACCTTTTCATTATTAATATGTGCAGAAAACCGTTAGAAATTACTAAATAAAACTAATATGTTAAACTAATTCCATAGAGGAGAATTAGATAATTATATACAAATCATATATAGCACTGACTGTAGAAGTTAACGCTTTAGAGATAGAAATACTTTCAACATGTTTTATAAAGACATAAATTATCACCAATTTGTTCCCCCAATATTGATTCTTGCTCCCGAGTTCGCAATAAGCAGATTACGTGTGCTACAGTTGGCAAACGTTCCTACACACATGGAGAAATTAGTTCCAGCAGATTTAATTAATAATCATATCAACCACATGTGACACGAAGCGGCAGTTTACGGCAGTCAATAGAAAAGGCTGCACTGAATGTACTATATTAGAGCTTTGATTTAGAACTAAAATCTATGTATACTTCTTGCTATTTTACTATTTTATGCTATTATAACTCGTATAATATATATATATATATATATATATATATATATATATATATATATATATATATATATATATATATGTGTGTGTGTGTGTGTGTGTGTGTGTGTGTGTGTGTGTGTGTGTGTGTTTTTACTCCTATATAATTGAAATACCTCAGGATAATCAAATATTCTAGCTGAAATTATCTTCAATGTGTATTCTTTCTTTTAAACGAAAAGAATATATTAATGCGTATTTCGTAAGCTTTGTAACATTTATATCATTGATTTTTTATGACATAAAATCATACATACTAAGGATATAACGTAATTTAATGATAGTCGGACACCCGATGATACAAAAGATATTAAATATAATATATAATATAATATTCCAATTTGAAACATACAACACTTCTTGTTATACTTTCACAAAACGTTTTTACGTATTTGTAAACATAGACGTAGACGTTGTTGGTTCCTAAATAAAATAAAAACACAATGCATATCTATGTATTTAATACATAGGCAGTATACTGATAGATAACGTTAACGATCCAATTCTTAGTTACATTTCCAAGGAAAGGAAATCCTGAACGTTTTAAAACGCTTTTCCAACTAGGAAATGTTTTTCGTCTTATCAATCCAATTTTACTCATTTTATTTCCTTGTAAATATTTAATAAAGTAAAGATATGTTACGAACTATGTGCCCAAATATATTACTAAAGGTAATTACAGTTACCTAATCCAATGATTCTTAAAGGATACAATAAGATCATTTGATTAAATAGTTTAATGGTAACAGGAATCAAGATTCCTACTTTTTTGTATTATACTTATTTCATATTAAAATATGTTTATATAATTTGTTGCATCCATTACTTTTCTGATCTTCAGCTGAAACTTAAAAATATCTCTAAAAATATTAGAGAAGATGACTCGAAACACTTGCATTAACCTTTTAGTTAATATAAGGTTTCCAATACCACAAATAAAGCACGTTATATGGTATGGACCATGAAATAGGACGGAAAGTGAACTGTTGTCTTGTCTCAAATTCTTCGTTATTGCTTGAGCTTCAGATATATATTCATTGTGATAATATTGTAAAGTCCGAACATCTTTTCAGCAATATTGCATGGTTAGAGAAGACAGGGATTTATAAAATTTATAATTTTAGAAAACTGGTGTACTTAAGCTTTATTACAACAAGAACACGCAATGTTATATAAATAGGAATTGGACGTCATCCAATCTGTATGCAAACAAACACATCATAAACTATAAATTATTTATAGTTATGATCATCTAAGTTTTCCACTCAAAACGCAAGTTTTATATATTGTATCCTCGAGGGTAGATACAAAAAACAGTACATCATTACCAATATCTTAAATTTGCTTGTACGGTAAATGTTTTGAAACAAATTTTTATTTTTGTCCACTGTAGTTGTTATAGTATGAGGCACACCATTACAAAACTGGCCGTATAGACATTTACTTCACCCCACATCCACCTCACAATGTGGCATTGGTAATTGTTATATTAGCTGATTCTCAGTATGAGTTGACGCAACGATACAAGATTTCTCGTCTTTGTCTGGTTGTTTACATGCGAATATGTTTTGTTCTTCCGAATTCCGAATGTTTTTTATTCGATTTTCTTAAGTTCTGTGTCGTGCTGTGTTGTGTTAATGTAAAGGTTCGATAGTTCAATCGTCAACCTAAGTGTTTGGCCAGACATTAAAACTATAAATAATAAAAAAAATGAGTGACTTCTACTAACTATACCGAAAGTTATATTTTAAACATTTAATAAAAATATAAGGAGAGAGCTCAATTATTTTATTTTAGTACTCTTGATATCTCAAGAAACTTCTAAAATCATGTGAATATTAAACAATGTACTGTATATCAGACCTAATTGCATGAAACAGGAAATTATTTACGTAGTGCGCACTAAAGTTTTGGACCCCAGAACCTGACATTATTAAGCCATTCTTAGTGATGGGAACATTCAAAGCTGTAAAAGAGCATCGAGCGATTTTGAAATCAATCGAATGATCGCTCGATTTTCAATTCATTCGATTATCCCATTAGCATTATCTACAGCTGGCAAAACCGAGCCACAATCCAGGCTTGCATTGATATGTCTCGTACTACAGGTCAGTTAAACATTATCGTGTAGGGTTTAGGCACGAGAAAGTCACGTTTCTAAATCCGATTTGTATTCACTCAAAGTTGTGGCGCTTATCTGACATCAGCAGAATCATGAGAACAGACTTCAGGTGTGACTATCTGTTGACCTACCTGAGTGGAAATAACCTGCGAATAAAACTCAACATATCATCAAGTCGTGTGATACATTTATTTCCTCATCTCTCTCCTCTATTTAGTGGTCCATTTCTTTACATTACCACATATTTTGAATACTCTTCAACGTGATAAATCAACCTAGCAATCTGAATTCCATTTGGCAGACAGTCGCACAACGCAAGGTCGTTACAGTAAGAGCACTTGTTGAGCTATCAGTTAAAACATATAATAATTTTTTTTTGTTATTATTATGTTCTATATATGTCCAATTCAAATAAAAAATATGTTAAACTATTTCATTCTGGAAGTGCCTAGACAAGTTAAAATTTCGACTTTAAAAAAATATATTTATATCAAACTAAATTTATTTATAATTCAATTTAAAAAGTTTTTTTTAGTAAAAAGAGTTCGATCTTAAAAATAATTTTAAATATCTTTCTCCTCTATTAAACGTCAGATGATATGGTTTAAATGTATTCAAAGAAGTTTTGTTGATGTTGAATAAAAAATATCTCGTAGATATTACTAGGAATATTCCATTATTATTTCATCTTGCAAGAATAACTTGAGTGATGTCAGTTATAATTTAACTTGCGGATATTTTTGCTGGTGAAGTTTAAAATTATAAGGCTTTTACAGTTGTTGTTATATATATACTTAGTTGTTACCACTCTTTGTTTCAGCTCACGAATTTAATGATTCATGAAATCATACTATTATTCAATACATACAGCTAGTAAAGTCTGCAAAATCTGTATTTTAAGTAGGTCATATATATATATATATATATATATATATATATATATATATATATATATATATATATATATATATATATATATATATATACTGTGTTAGGCTTTTTTTTAGTTTAGGAGAAAAAATTCCCCATTTTAAACATCATTCTGTACATCCGCAAGGACCACTGACTGGCCTGTGCCAGGATCTTATCGAACAGATTAATGGTGAGATCCGATAAATTGCAAGTTAGATGTTATTGATAAAATGTGCAAAGGTCACAGACAGGATTGAACTGCACTGTGTCACATCTAAAGCGCTACGTCTTAGACTACTCATCAATGGGCACTCCAGAGCCTCCAACTATTCATGGCTTCTATTAATTTTTAATTGGTACTGAAAAACCTCATAATCTGTACGTTTTTTGGTAGGAATTATCAACAGTTCGGTAGTAATCTCACCAGATAAATATGTGATACTATATATATAAATATATATATATGATATGTGATAAATATATTATCAACAATTATGTGAATATTATTGCGTTGGATACAATTTTCCTCTTGACCCACAAGAAAATCTCAACTAATGATGTAGACTCTGGAATTTAAAACTTTGATATTTATATAACTCATTTCCCAGTCCTATCGGCTTAGCTTAGTCGAAATATTACTACTCGATTTGGATAAGCCGGTTGTTTCTTTTTAAGCCTCGAATTTATTTGTATCTTAACTTCAATTTGCTTTAGGTATGGACTGGAAAAAGTATGTGTAAAATTGTTTATCCATACGAGAATAAACATATAGGATGGTTATAAGGGTGGTTGTAGCTAAATATATATGAGTGATAACACAAAATATGGATAATGTTATGGATATTAAAAGTTTCCATGAGTAGTAAATAATATTAATGTTTCTATTTTACCCATCTTTGTCACATTAATACTAGACTTAGTCTATATTCAATTAAATTTGGCATTCTTAAATACAGAATTGAGTGAAAATTTTTTGTCTAGACCTTCAGTAACAATAACGCTAACTCAAAGAGAGAGAGAGAGAGCCAACAATTTTTTATTTCTCCTCCCCTGGTTTAGACCTCAGGTCCACCCCTCCACCAGGACAGGCTCAAAACGTCGCACACATATACATATACATATTATACATAAAGTTGTAGCTTAATACGTTATTATCATTTACAAGATGCAATCACATTCTCTTTGCGCCAAAAACTACGAAAACTCAAATATTAAATAAATATTAAATAAATATCAAATATATTAAATGCTAAGTTGTACTAAGAAATAAATTCATTATGTTATGTTTTGTACTTAAAATGCAAAAAATTAACAAGTATACAGAGATGCTTTGTTTACCATTGGTTTTATTTCTAACACACAAAACACTAACTATAAACTATATTATAATACTAATTGTTGTCTACATAAAAGAAACTGCATTGTTTCTTTAGGAAATAAATTAAACTACTTTTCACTTTCTAAACGATTATTACCTAATATAAATATGTAAATACTATGTGCCGTTACAGTTATGTGTTTACAATATCATATCTTTCTAGTAATAATTTTGTCAACTGTTAGAAGAGAGAAAGCGTTATTTATGTCACTCTCATTTGTTATGTGACCTCTATTATTTTATTGCTATCTAGTAGGATTAACCTGCATATTATTAATAATAGATCACACAAAGTTGGGACAAGGTAGTAATCATTAAAAAAGGTTTTCCTTTAATTCCTGAATCACTTAAATCAATATATGGGGATTTTAATATCGATTGATTTTAAAGGATTTCAATAATACTATTGATTGGGTTATCAGGACTATAGATGTAAAATTCCAGAAATAATGAATTCCCAGAAAGAGATACACTAAGAATTCTTTTATTCAGTTAGTTTAATTCCATGATCAAGATATCTTACGGCCAACTGGCGTCATTAAGTTATAAATTTGCTTTTAATTGAATAACCGAATTACATCACTTGGTTAACTGTATCCCCTGTAATCTAATTTGCAGCGAGCAGAACCGGAGTGGACACCCAATCATCTTGTAATTTGGAAGCGGCCTCCTTCAGTCCAGATTAGTGGGGAACGGCAAGGCGCTGCGAGTTCTCTTCGTGTTTTTGTCAGATTTCGTTGAACCAAATATCAGCTTATTTTCATACTTAAGTTGGTCCATAAATTTATTGTTTTTAGTTACTGTATAGGTCAGCTATTGTAAAACAATCTTTCTTAATCCGCTAACACCAAACTTTGCTACTGTTTCATACATGTAAAATGCACAAAACACAGCTGTTTTGGTGTGTAAACCTGGCAGCATTACCATGACGAGTTATTAGGTAATAAAAATTAATAAATTATACAATATTTATATTTGCTTCCCGTTCGGATCAAAAGTGACTTTATCGTCTTTAGAGAGTCGTGTAGAAATGCCTTCAGGAGTTTGGGATTACTGACTGCCCTCCCTCTATATCCTTGAGATGGCCTTGTATCTCGTATATACAAATGCGATTTGACGTAGGACAGTGACGTCCAACGATATAATACGAGGGGAAGGGACAACCTGATAATTCAGTCTCACAGAATGATGACTTATGAACTACTTCCATATCAGTTTGGTAAAGTGATCAAGAGACTTCCGGAGTGCATCAAAGAATTGGCAAAAATGAAACGTTTCAAGCTCCATTAAGAGTTCTTTTAGTGTCAAAAGCGTTTTATTCCCTTGATGAGTTCATGATAAAACGCTGATAACACTAAAAACTATTTTGTTGCCTAAATTAATGAAATATTGGTGACAAAATTTATGTTTTAAAATAACTTTTATTTGGATTATTTGTATTAGAATAAGTTCTATTACTGACGCATGCAAAGCAATTATAACATGGTATACTGGAAAAAAGTAAATTTGAAGTTGAGTCGTATCGAGCTAAATCGTTTTTCCGATATCGCCTTCGCCTCGTTCGTAAAACACAATTGGGCCAAAATCGACAATGGCCAATATTTTGATATTAATGGTGGAGGCTATCTTTATACTTTGCTTGAATTCTAAAAAAAATATGGTAATAATTATTTAAAACTTTGTAAAGTACTAGTTTTTTTATGAAAGTTGTATCAAAACTTTTATGTAATTAAATATCTCGAAATTGAAATTTTTAGATGAAAAGTGTAGGTGAAAAACTATTTAAAATGTAGGTAAAATGAACCTATATGCTTAGTGTGGTTTTGTAAAACCAATATGACCATAGGTTATGGGCGTAAATAATTTCAAACAAATATTTAATCACTTGTGAAAGGTATGTTTATGTGACAGTATCTAAATTATTGTGGTGCATGCTCACTCCAAAACTGAGCTTAACCAAATTTGATATACAAATTTACCAATAGGTTTAAAAAAACATTAGTGTGAAAACACCGACTATTATAAGATCACACCCCTAATTTTGGCCCAAATTGAAGTAGAGACTCAAATAATAATGAAATTGTAAAATATATGTAGTACTGAAAGTACGGTAAACAATTTGCACTAGTAGTCCGCATTAAATTCCTAATGAGGTAAAAATAATTGTGGCAGTGGTCACGTTTAAAGCTACCCGCTGACCATTATGTGCAAAGCTCACTTAGCCTGGACCTCTATCTCTTTACCGACTACTGATGCTGTTTGAGTAAAAGGTTGTTTAACACATTTATCTGAAAAATATTACTAATACCATAACAAAATTGTAAGAACACCTTTAATGGAAAATGTTCCCAATAGTGAACATTTGCACAAGCTTTTACTCCTGTATAACTTAAATTAGCTTGAAAGCTAGCATAGAGGCAGTGATATTGATTTCATTTCTCTCTGTGCGACTACTCATACTACTTTTGGAATTACATAGTGCAATACCTATTGATTATTCCAATAATGTTCTACTTAATTAATAACATCTATAGACCTTTAGGTGTAGTAGTTATCTCTACGATAACTTAATTGCAATATATAAATCACACCATCTTAGACCCTCTGCATTACAGTGCTGGCCAAATTATTAGAGTAAAGCATATTTTTTTTGTTTTTTCTTCTCAATTTTTACTAAATACATTTTTAATTTCATGTTGGTATATGTTAAAGTATATACCCTCATTCGTGTGTTACTTTAGAATAGTATTAGCAGAAAATTTGGTAATTTTATGATGGCGGGTGGCAACACTACCTGTTTTGTTTATAATCTGCCTTTACAAATCTACGAGCTCCATAACCACAATCAGGTTACAGTTAATCTTTCATATGGTTAACATGTTTTAGGTTCAGTAGATCTTTCTATTAGTGTGTTCTGTTATTATTAAAGTAAGTTTAAGATCACTGATGATGATTGAAACAAGGTACAGTACCCCCAGGATTCAGTAGAAAATTATGGTTTTACGTATCATGGAACACTTACGTAAACAATCCGGCGTCTGAAAATAACAATTTTTGGATGATCTTAGCCAATTTGGAGATAAAAACTCAATATAGCCAGCTCAAAGAACGTTTACATTAGTATTATATGTAGTTGCTGCTATTATTATGTCATTTTTAAAGTATTAGAGTACCAGTTTTACAAGCTAAACATTATTTAAATAATTCGATTTATTTATAGAAAGAACATTCATATATAATTGTGTAATGAATACTTTTGGTCTTAACTTCATAAGTTACAATATTAGAAAGTAACAACAAATCTTAAGCATGATTTGTTTTATATTGTTTATTTTTTTGTTCAGCAATATTATAAACGCATTCATAAATCAAGATTACGGTCATGTCTTAGTTACAAGACTGTTTACCTTATCAGTTCCAGGAAATGAGAGGAGCGGGAAACAGTTCGCTGCAGCCGCTTCCGCCTCTGAAGGAGGAATATAATCCATGATAATACTTACTGTATTCTGTGTTAAGAAAAATAAGCTGAGATTAATTTTCCCAACAAGGCGATTAGAAAATATTAAAACCTGGTTCTTGAACTTTGTGATGAGATTTTCTGCAAGCACCTAGTTACGGAATAGTATTCCTGAACTGCTTTATTATATTAGAATATATGATTATTCAACCATTAGGGATTAATTACAAAGAAAACTAAAATAATCGTTTTAATGAAACTTTCAGCCAGTTTTTATGAAATTAGCTCTCCATTAATTAGAAATATTTTTAAAAATAAATGAATTCATGATGATTATAGAGTACAAGTACATACTACATGGAGAGCCGGTGGCTGAATGGTCTAATACTTTGGGATTCGAGCATGGGGTTCAAATTCTGTTACATTTATATGACATGCCATTATAGAGTTAAAATGTTCCATGCAACCTCAATGCAAGGACAAGGGGTGACGAGGGCCCGGACCCCAAAAAATATTTTTAATTTATTTTTTACCAAACGATTAATATTATTTAAATAATTAAATATTACCGTCTTATACTGCTGAGAGATCGTTCTCAGAAGAAACGGGCCAAGAACATTTAAGGACAAAATGCGCCCTTACTCTTTGACCACTATGAGAAAATTAAGCTATCTAGACTCTCTCCCCAATTACTTTCCTGCGTACGTACGTTATTGCCTCAGTGAACCATATCACGTAACACATTTTGTGTTTTATTCAATTGAATTATTCATGTAATAAGGTATGTAATTTTGATTATATCATCATGTAAGTCATCTAAAAGTACTGACAATAAACTATTAAGCAGCATGTAAGTTTCAAACTAATGTATTAAATTTACACTTTTCATAATCTAAATTGAATAAAAATAAGGGAATACAGTTAAAAAATTTTGAAGGGTAAAAGAAGATACCTATTGAACCAAAGTGAAGTAGGACGCAGAACACATTATTAACTATGAATGTTTTATTTTACTAATACACCCAATGTCGACTTCAATTACAATTGATTAATATCGACTGGTGAAGTAGCGATGGCAATGTATGTCTCTTTAATATCAATTAGGGAGAATGAAGCTTTAATTGAAAAAAAAAACATTTTAATCAAATAAATTACATTTATAAATACTATTGTTACTAATAGTTTCAGTTGTATAAATAGAGCTGCAACATTCAGCCTCATAAGAGCAATATCGAGCTAGCAAAAGGACTGCTACAAAGAGGCGCCGCACCGGCTCTAGTTCAGATTGTAATCTGTAATAGGATTGACTGAGGCAAGGGAAGCCAATTTGGAGGGGCTGATTCCACTGCGGGCTCCCCTCGCATACAGATGCGAATGTTTAATTTCGGGGGTTGCTCCATTCGTGTCAATCCTTCTACCGAACTTATTTATCCTACGGCTTATGTAACAGCAATTATGTAGACATTGTGGTTATGTCGTGTAAAGGGCTGATTTTACTGCGGGCTCCCCTCTCATACAGATGGCGGATGTTTAATTTCGGGGGTTGCTCCATTCTGGTCAATCTTTGGTTCAATCGTGTCCCCACAGAGGTTTTACAGCACAAGGTGTTTATATTTTTTAAATTGAAGCAACCATTGAAAGTGTGTAGATGTGTTCATTTGGGTATGAATATTATATTCCCAACACAAATGTTAGTTTTACAACAATAATAATAAATGGAAATCGTCCACTCTTTTATACAACAAAATTAGCACAATCTCTTCCTACCCTAGCTAACATATTCGTGGGATTTCACAGCACCTAATCTAACAGCACCTAATCTCACAGCACCTAAAATTTAACCGTCTAATATGGCCCAATTCTCATAGCACCCAATATTATAGTAACTAATCTCACAGCACCTAAGGAAATGCCCGAGAGTTGCACGGCACCTAAAGATCGTGCTGGACTTTTATAGTACCTAATATCACACCACCTAAAAGAGAGTTGTGGGGATAGCCGGAAGGGTAGGCCGCCACCACTGCCCTTGGCCAGTGGGCGACCGTCCGTTGAGTCGCGTGGTTAGGGGAGAGTTCTTTGAGTTGATTATTGACACGTGCTGTGCGGGTTGCAGTAAACGCGCTCGCTGGAAGAATTGAAGGCCGTGGACGTTTCATTTAGGAATTTCTGTATGTTATTATTACCGGATCCCGGCGACCTCTCTCACACACACTAATCATCTTACTTGAAACGTCTACCACATTAAAATATACCCCTTTATTACATCTAAAAAAGTTTGACGGTTTAGGTAGTATTAATCCATATATTATAGCGACAGTGAGATATTTTAGATATTTTTATTGATTGTGATAATCAAAAATATGAAGAAAAACACAGTTTTTGTTTTAAATTTAAGCTTTCCCCAATTTAACTCCTCATAATTGAAAAAAAATTACAGTTAAAAATATAATATATCATTTGTTTTATGTATCTTAAAGAACGAAATACTAATAATTCAGAGTTCTAAGTTTAATAATTAAAGGCGTAACAAGTTTTTTAGGAAACTCATTAGACTTGCATTTATTTATAAATCACGCAATGCTTATTACTAATTATTGTCTTTACTTGTGAGTGGGGGTGCAGAACAAGTGAGGTACACAGTAACTGTGCCGGAACCTTACTACATTATGGCTTAATGAAACATACCAACTTGCCCCGTGTGCCAAAAACACAAGATAAAATATCGACAGTTTTTATTTTCACACAAAACTACAACAGGAAAATGTTTAAATTAGGCTTGTATGATTCTGGTAAACATATTAATTCAAAGAAAGGCAATTAAATTATTCATTTACCCAAAACAAAGATTTAATTAAACTTATATTTGTAAATTCACTAACAGATAATTTGAGGGAAGTTAATATTACTCAAAGCGAAGCGGCCGAATACCTTCCATAATCTTATCATCATCGTCTTTGTTATCGGTGTTTATATTTTCACTGTTTACCTAATGTTCCCTGACACAGCCTTCCGACGGTTTTCTGTCCTGCAGTCAAAATATTAGTAGTCTCTCTACAGTCTCCCCCAGCAATCATTCATTGGTCCAAGCGTTATCAATAACTATTTTTGTATTCTCTACAACTTTCATCCAACAATCAAGTGTATTCTTTTCCAAAGCTTATTTACAAATTTGTGATAGAATTAATAGTGAACGTCTTATTATTTTTGCGATATGTAAATTAATTTGATCCCACATTGGTTCTTGACCGTCACTAGAAGTTCGACTTTTTCATATCTGAACTAAAGTGGACTCCTTTCTAGTAAAACCATCCTGTAATTTCTGCCTTATATTTTTGCTCCTAGGTGCATATTTATTTTGAATTATACAGTGTATTATACATAGCATTAACTACATCTTTCATAATATAATCCACCCATAGGGGTAGAAATGGACTTGGAATTCTTAGAACTTCCCTATGTTCTATGTACATAAACATGTGGCACACACATGCCTCGTGACTTGCACAGAAAAATAATACCGTCTTTATGAAGATTAACTTCCATAGCGACTGAAATATAATTGCAAACCCTAGAAAAAGTATATTATTATTTTTCATTTTTCCGCTGTTCGAAAAAAGTTAAAATTTCACACACACACAGTTCTCGTCATATAAATTGATTATAAAACGTATATTAAAGAAGATAAACCCAGATTACTGGTTTACATGGAAGTTGTACCCACTATAAAAAACTACGTTTTGCTTTGTAAAACTTCCCGGTATCCTACACACATACATGTGTATTATGCATTAATGGCAAACCAACTCGGGGAGGCCATTGTCTTGATAATGTTTTTTTTTGTCTGCCTAGATCAGGTTATTTCATGCAACGTATTTGATTTTTCTTTCTCGGATCGTAATGGGCTTATTTTAAATATTCAAAAGAATACTCTGTCTGAAACATCTAAAACCTTTCTAAACCCAAAAGTACAAGTGACACATTTTATTTTAATTCTTCTAGAATCCTCTACTGATGATCTGACAAACCATTTATTTTCACATGATTGGAATGTCTTACTTAGTAATGGAAGAGTATTCTCTACCCAAAAATTGGTTCATGCATATTTCTTCATTTTAGTTAATAAATAAAAATCTTACTCTATAGTGAAAAAAAACGTTCCACAGTTAGTGAGATTAAAGTTCGAAATCAAAATGATTGGTATAGTAGGGAACTGGACCAAATGAAAGAAACTTTTGTTTTTGGAGAAATCGACAAAACTTTCTACTAGTGATAGGCTTCGTGTTAACTGTGTAAATCTCGAGAAATGTTATAAACATTCCGTAGAAGATGCGAATTCATAATGTCGCAAAAATAGAAAATAGCAGTAACCAATATAAAGCCTGGGGATTTGATAAACGAAAATACAGAAATTTAGCATCTCAATCAGCGTTATAAATAAATATCACTCCAGGTAACTTAAACCATTTGTTTTATCAATTCGGTTAACACCAAATAAAGGTTACTATAAAAAGCCTAATGTTAATAGAATGAGCTTAATAAGAAATTACCATATTTTGAAAGAAAAACATTTATCTTTGTAGAAGTCTGGATTGATGAGGTCATAAAAGCTGTCAAAAGAGTTAAAAAACTCAGAAAGCACAGACATTTATAACTCATTTAACAATATATTTTAACGAATTTACCATACGTTTTTGAACTCATTAACTATATGTATATCTGCTCGATTCTTAAGTAAGGGTAATAATCGAAAATTTAAACTTCTCTTTCCACTAATTGAACCTTAATTTTCAAGTCTTCTGCCAATTCAGATTACAACTCTCTCAAACAATTATTAACGTTCAATTAATTACCAATTAACAATTCACAATAAAAACAGATCCAATTAAATATTAATAAATTACCAAATCTCAATTAAAGTTATAAACAAAGTTCAATTTTAATTCACGTCTCTTACAAGTATGAACCAAATGTAACTTGTAATGATTCTATTATGCTCTATTGTTCATCGAGAATTAATTATGCAGATTGCTCTGTAGTTTCTATGAATTTAATTTTTTTCCTATAAAAATGACAACAAAATTAATTTAATATCAGATCAGGAATACTATTTCAATAAAACGTACAATAAATTTGGTGCTTACCTCAAAATCCCTCGCGTAAAAAATCAGGAAGATTAATTTTAAACAACAATCAGTCTACAAGTAGACTGCGGCAAACTTCTTACGGCGCAGTGAGAGGACTGAGAGTAGTCGATCTCACTCAGTATATACCAGCAACAAAGGTGTTAAGATACTTTTTCGATGTTGTCGTCTTGCACTGTATGTCTTCTGAAGCCTTATACTTGTTCTCAGTTTTTTTCAAGTAATGTTCTAATAGCCCTCATCCTCTTTTTAAGATTGACGTCTTTTTTAACATGGTCTCATACATTCTTTTTTAATCTATGAATATTCAGCTTTAGCAATGTGATTTAAACATTAATTTAAATTTGTTATGCAATTATTACTAAGAGAGTTTTGCACCAATACATCAAAATTCAGAGATAGCAGGCTGACAAATAATTTTTATAAAGACTCATAACAAGTTTTTATTTTCTTAGAACAGCCAAACGCCAGACGCGCTCTTATAAGTGCGTTACTGGCGCAATATGTAATAAGATATATATCCCACTAATATTATAGATGCGAAAGTTTGAATTTTTGGATGTTTGGATGTTTAGATGTTAAGATGTTTGGAGGTTTGTTCTCGAATCACGCTGAAACTGCTATACGGATTGTGCTGAAATTTGGAACCGGTATAGCTTTTAGTCTGAATTAACACTTAAAGTAGCTGTTAACATCACTTTCAGCTAAAGTTTATCAAAGAGGCAGAAACACGTGTTTACATTTAAATTTTAGCAAATATTGAATTATTTTAAAGTACTTAATCAGTAGTTTTTGTTTTGTTTTGTTTTTTTTCACGCTCTGTAACTACTGTATGTATTTATGTTATCCTGAGAAAATAAATTTATTCTTAGTTTAATGCAGATTGGAAATACGAAGTTATTTAATTTTAAATTTAGATTGCGCCAATGATCAATCGAAAAAAACAGATTGTCTACATTGTTGGTGTACATATCCATATCATACAATAGAAATGCTATTTATACGCTGTTATAACAATCTTATTGTGTAAAGCTGTGAATGTTTGCATATAACGTAATCTAATCTGGTTAGTTCCTTTAACATTGTGTATGGCCTTTTTACTGTAGTTATTGAAAAGCAAATGGAGATAATATTACCCTAATACTTGAAGCATGTACCTCTAATACATATTTAGTGATCGGTAAAAATATCAAAAATCACTTAATCATCAAAATTTAACCTAAGTTAGATTCCGAAACCAATATACGAGACCGTTGTTTTGGTTAGTGCAACAGCATAAATCAATAGTGGAACTGTAAATAGATTAGACCGGGGGTGAATTTAAACGACCAGAACAGACCCATATTGATCGCGGCAACATTTTTGTTGTACTATACACTTTCGTCATTGGGATAAAAAGGCTAACTCTTATTGTTACTGAAGCCATCGAAGAACTTCAATAAATTATCATGGAATGTGGGAGGGAAATATCTATTCTTATAAAAACTGTTTCACTTTTACGACTTCAGGATCCCAAATCTCTGTTCTTTAAACTTAAATCTTAATTGGATCAGGAGATTGGAATAGCTTTGAGTGACTATCGATTATCTCTAGACTGTTTATTATGTCATAGAAAAATAATACACAGATATATTGTCCAGTTTTTCAACAGAACATTACGTGCGAAGCCGCGGGTAACTGCTCGTGTGTGTATATATATTTAAATATATATATTATATATATATATATATACAGGGTGTATATTATGTCTGGAAACACCCAAATATATCCTTTAATAAATTTAAATATAAATTTGAAACCTCTTACAATCGTGATAGAGATTGGGCATCTACTTTTTGGAACAATGTTTTGTTATGTCACACCAACGGGGGACGTCCTGGCCGAGGGTATCGTGAATATTCTTAATGGAAGCCTATACCTTGTGATACATAATTTTAAAGGTAATAGCTTACTGAATTGAATGCCACAAACCGCATCTCAAAGGAATTATTCTATCAGAAAATAGAGCATTTTTAGTATTGAAAATTTTACTGATGTTCAACAATGTAATTTTAACATGGTTCTTGCCACAAAATGTGTTACACACTAATTTTTTAGCATTTTTTTTAAATGTTCAATTAAATAAAACAAAAAATTTCATTTTAAGCTGGGTCTATTAGCACAAATTTGCCAGTTTTTATTACAGTACAATTATGGAAATACTTATGTTATTGATTTCTTATTACAAATAAAAAATAATGTATGCTGTTAGAAAAGTCTTACAACAAACATTTTACCTGCATTTGGTGTCAAAGCAATTGTTCGAACTGTGTTCCTTCTACGGTTGACAATGAGCCAATCTTGTGTAAAATGATTCGACAGAGTTGCCTAACATTTCTTCAGTTATCAAAGCAATCTCCTCTATAGTCCTGTTTCTTAGGTCTTCCAAATTATGAGGCTTTCTTCTATAAACATTGGATTTTAAATGACCCCATAGGAAATAATCGATTGGTGACAAATCCGGAGATCTTGGAGGCCATTCGATTTCTCCTCTTCGGCCAATCCATTTATGAGGAAACCTTAAATCCAAATACTCTCTTACCTGTCTCCCATAATGGGGTGGAGCACCATCCTGCTGAAACCATACATTATCAAAGTATTCTCCTGATGCAATTTGAATAGCTGGGATTATTTCATTTTGGAGCATATTGTAGTAAAGTTCGGCATTTAAATTTCCATTGATGAAAAAGGGTCCAACAATTTTGTTACCTAAAATTCCACACCATACGTTCAGTTTTTGTGGTTGCTGTGAATGGGACTCAGTAATCCAATGTGGGTTTTCACTAGCCCAGTAACGGCAATTGTGCCTGTTAACATTGCCATTTAGGAAAAAAGTTGCCTCATCAGAAAATAGTATGTTGGTCAGAAAATCTCTATTGTCATCACATTTGCGCATCACAAGTTCACAAAACTCAACTCTTCTGTCGTAATCATCCTCACTTAACTGTTGGACTAAATGAACTTTAAATGGTTTGTATTTATTAATTTTTCAAAATCTTACTCACAGACATAGGGTGCATATCATGTTGCTGTGCAGCTTTTCTGAGCGATGTATGTGGGTCTTCAATAAATGTTTGCAAAACATCTAGTGCATGTTCTTCATCCTATTGCAGATTGTATCCTACCCGACTTTGGCCGATTACGTACACTCCCTGTCATTTCAAAACGATCAATAGTTTTTGATATTGTTGAAACACTTATGGGATTCCTTTCTGGGAAAGTGTCATTAAACAAATTACAAACTTCCCGATAAGATCTTTGACGATCGCCATATCCTCGCATCATCAACAGAGTAATTCGTTCTCTTTCAGACAATTCCATTAAAAATGCCAAATAAAAACTGAACTACTGTAATTAGATAACTTGTTGACAGCAATGCTTCAGAGACACTGATTAACTCGACAGGAATGATATGACCTTTGTCCATTTGTAATTCCCAAGCTTAGACCTGTCTAGTGAAAGCTCCATGCTCAACAAACTGAAAACCTGTAGACCAGATGATTAATAAACACAATAATGTTTCTCATAGGCTAGTGACCTTTGTCTCTTTAAACCTTCCTGCTGACTGGAAAAACACCAAGTACAGATTCATAAGTAATCAGAGAAAGTGACTCATAAGTTTTATTCATTGTAATAAAACTGGTAAATTTGTACTAATGAAACCAGCTTAAAAATAAATTGTTTATTTTATTTTAATTGAACATTTAAAAAATGCTAAAAAATTAGTGTAACACATTTTGTGGCAAGAAACCATGTTAAAATTACATTGTTGAACATCAGTAAATTTTCAATACTAAAAATGCTCTATTTTCTGATAGAATAATTCCTTTGAGATGCGGTTTGTGGCATTCAATTCAGTAAGCTATTACCTTTAAAATTATGTATCAAAAGGTATAGGCTTCCATTAAGAATATTCACGATACCCTCGGCAGGACGTCCCCCGTTGGTGTGACATAACAAAACATTGTTCCAAAAAGTAGATGCCCAATCTCTATCACGATTGTAAGAGGTTTCAAATTTATATTTAAATTATTAAAGGATATATTTGGGTGTTTCCAGACATAATATACACCGTATATATATATATATATATATATAAATTTTTGCTGTCTACATATCTACTGATCACGTACTGTTCTGAAACTTAATTTGTATTAAAATGTTTCTGCCTGTTTTACGAACATGAACTGAAAGTGTCAACAACTGTTAAATACTCAGTTAAAATTCTATTATGAAACAATAATATTAGAATAGTTTTCAAATTATAAAATATTCCTGGCAACTATTTTGATCCACCTCTTCTTAGAAAATGTCTTCATATTTCAACGGATTACCAAAAATTTGTCGAAATAAGAATATGTTGTGATTCATTTTTATGTATAATATGTAGGCCTTATTTGTAATCGTAATATGGATATTATTTCATATAAGCCCATAAGCTAGATTGAAAGAATTTAGACATCTTCACCTTTTTTAAATGTATACTCATGCCAATGATAGACAACAATAAACACTTTTTAATAGAATATTAAAATTATATTCTTAAATAAATTTTTTGAAGTTCAAGTTCAATCTTCTTTATTATCTCAAAATAAATATAAAAATACAATTTACCTTCCAGTGCACCTCAAGCGGCGCGAGCGGGAGTTCAGTTGAATCATAATTACAATTATCTTAGTGTTCATTGTCCAATTCACATTTCCATAACACTGTCTACACTTAAACTAAATTCAAAAACTACTCAAAAGCAGTGTAAATCTAATAAATGGTATACCACGAGATTATTATAATGTTACTTAGAATAAAGCAGCATTAACAGTTATATGTACAAAAACAATGAAATTATAAGCATTACAAATTTACAAGGAATAAGAAATAGATAAAAAAATAAATAATGCAGTGATAACGATAATAAGTAATAAATATTGCAGTGGTAAACAATAGAATCTGACATTCCTTTGCAAAGTTATTTGCTTGCAATGCACAAAAATAATGAAATAACAAGCAATGCAAATTGACAAGATATAACAAATAAATATATATTGTAGGTGGTTTGAAATTTAATAACGATTTTAACATTCTGTTTTTTATAAAATATAACCTTATTTCTAAAGAATCTCACAAAGTCATTAAACAATTTTGGGCCAAGATAACAAAACTGATGTCTACTCGATTCCTTGGTAAAAAATGGTACCTCGAGTAAAATATAATTACTATATCTGGTGGTTCTATTTGATGGTTTTAGATTTAACATAAATAAACTCTTTTGGACATACACAATTGAGGCGTATTTATAAATCTGTGTGAAAGTTAAAATATTGTGTTCTGTAAAAAGGTAGCTCATGCTTTCATTATATTTTACATTGTATATATTTCGCAATGCATGTCTTTGGCTCATTACAATAGGTTTTAGAACAGTGGCATATGCACCTCCAAAATGCAATATCCCTCACCTCATGGTATTCTCAAACCATGACACATACACCTGCTTCAACTGGTCACTCCTAAGGAAATTTTTTAAATAGTAAAGTGCATAGTTTATTTTTCCTTAACCTTTTTGTTACACAGTTTTTGTTATATCCCACTTTAAAATACTCATCAATATATAAACCTATATATTTAAACACTTTCCACCATTTCTATACTAGAAAATTCACAGCTATAAATATATACATTGATGGGAGTGACAACGCAATTCAACATGTCATGCAAATATTCTTTTGTTTTTTTTATTATAAAAAATGTAATACACTTAGACTTATTTACATTTACAAGCAATCTATTACTGATTAACCAATTATAAATCTTCTGCAAGTCATCATTGATTGTTTGAAATAATGAACGTCTATTGTAGGCCCCACATGCAAGAGCAGTGTCGTCTGCGTATGCAAAAACAGAAGAATGAAGAAACATGTTCAACATATCATTTATAAAATCAAATCTAATGTTTCACTATACAGGTTGTTAAATTTTACAGGTTGCTTTCTTCCTTTGCAGAAAGACTTAGAATTTATATCAATTCTCCGACTTTTTCACAAAAACTTTACCTTCCACAGTCCAGACAAAACGCCAACTATGTGTCTTAAGTTTCTTTGCACGAAATAAAAAACTCTTTGTTATGGGGTGTTAAGTATGAGTTAACATAAACATTTGTTTCTGGAACACCTTGAACAAAGTCCGTGGATTTTATTTTCAATTTTTTACACTTATACAGCATGGCATCTCTAGTCTGTCTGCTCTAAAATTGATCAACAATGGGCTTTGGTCCCTTTTCCCGCTTTGGTGGAATCCTGTGCATTGCTTGCACATCAGTGGCAAAATTCAACGGTATACTGGACAACTCTGACAGCTTTCATTAGCTTGTACCATAGTTCAAATTCATTTATGCTGAATCGCGGTAGGAAGTAGGCTCTTATTAACTAGACGCGGTGCGGGGACTTTGTTTGTTCAGTTGGACCGGCAATCAGCTGATCGGTCAGTGACGTATCGGGTGATGCGTTCCTCCCGGCTCGCTGGAGGATTCAGTTCGAGTCTTGAAGCCACGACGACAAGGTCCTGTTGAGAATCGCAGCTCTTCCTCTAACCCTATAGTGTGGGATTTAGAGTAATTCCATTTTTTATCGCGTGTAAATTTAATTCAAGTTTTTTAATTTTTCTTCAGTGCGTATTAAATCCCTATCAGCCTCCGTAATCTTCAAAGTAGTAAGTCCCGTACCAGCGTTTAGTTAATATCTTTGATTTTTTATACTGTTGTAATTAAAATTTCTAAAGTTTCCCATCTTTCAGAGTCTGAGAATTAATTACATTTTTGAAGTATTGTGAATTAAATTTTGGTCATAAAGTTAATATCAAGTTTTGTGTTATATTGATTTTGAGTATTTTGAGAAGAGAACTTTTATTTTATTTTGTTAATTTAAACCATTTTTTTGAGAAGTATAAATTTTTAGTTTCATTTTAATTTTAATTCATTTTTAATCAGACTCTTAATTAGATTTGTTCGATTGTGTGAAGTTTTGAAGAAAATCGAATCAAAAGTTTGTAAACTTTGTTAATTTTTTTTGGTAAACTTGAATTTCGGAATAAACCAAGTATTTCCGAAAAGTTGTTTAATTTATAAAGTATTAGCTCCATATAAATTTAAAATATGTGCTATAAAAAACGGTACATAATTTGCGCCACTCTGCTATTTCTTTTTGAGCATAAACTTGTACAACAGGTTATTTACAGGAAAGAACTTGTAAACTTGCATAAACTTGTCTGATACCTGTAAGTGTGTGTAACTTGTATAAGACTTGTATAAGACTTGTATGAACTTGAACATTGTGTATAAACCTGCATAATTTTGTGTAGTGTGTAAGACTGAGGACTTAGAATAATATTGTGAGTTTGGAATATTTGATTTATTTTAAGAAAATTATTTTAAAATAAAAATGGAGCTAGCGCATGTAGATCTGTTGCTCAAAAAGGAATTAATATTTGAAATAAATTTTAGGGGCGGAAATGCTTCTGAAAGCGACACCGTCCAGAATCTTAGAAAAATGTTGAGGTCCCTTTTGAAATTAAATATCAGGGCCAACGCTGGTAATCTGAAGGGGCGTATAGAACCTAGCACTGCATTAAAGGAAATAAAAGTTGATTTGGAGGCATTATCTGTCAAGATAGGAAACTTGTCCGAGGAAAAATCGACAGGCGAGTATTTGAGACTAGTGTGTAGGCACAAACATCTCACTGTGAGAGTTGATGTATTATGTGAGTTGTATAAGTGGGAAGGAGCGTCTGAAACCTTAATTTCAAAACTTAAGGATGGTTTGATTGAAATTAAGGCAAAACTAGGAAAACTTGGCGTAAGCGAGGAGGAAATAGTTAATTTTGAAACCAGTCTTTTAAATACAAGCCTGGAAGAGGAAGAATTCAAAGAGATGAGCAAGCCCGTATCTCAAACGAGAAATGAGGATATTTTAGGTTTGAGTCTCCCCCAGGGGAAACATGTAGAAGGGAATTTTGCAAAATTACCAAATCCCCTAGAGCGATTTTTAAAAATGTTTAAACCCACAGACGGACTAAATGTTTCAGAATTGTTGAATTATATCGAAATAATGTTAAAAATTAAGGGTGAAACTAGCTTAAGTGATAGTGAGATCATAAATATGAGTGTAGGTTATGCCACTGGTCCACTTTACAATAAAATGCTTCAATTTAAGGTAAATGCTAGTAATTTTAGTGAAGTACACAAAGGACTATTAGATTATTTTGTTCCATTTGGTCATAGAGAAGCCTTGAAGAGGGACTTAGTAACTAGATCACAAAAACCTGGTGAAAAACTGAACAGTTATATTTTAAACGTTAAGCAAAATGCAAAATTGCTATTGTGTGATTATTCTGAGACCGAACTGACGGAATTGATAAAATTAGGTATCTCATCTCAAGTAAGGGCCAGACTGGTATTTTGTACAAATCCGAAAGATTTTGCCGACCTTGACAACTTATGTATATATGAGCAGAACGTAGCCTATGAAGAAGTGAAGGTGTGCGAGGAACGTAAAGTTTGTAAATCGGACTTTGCTCTGAAAAGTAATGTAAACTCAACTGCAAACTCGTATGTAAACAATCCCATGATGGTAAAGAAAGCAATAATAAAATGTTTTATTTGTAATAAACCGGGACATATCGCTAGGGATTGTTTTAAAAATATTCAGAGAGCACAGATACCGAGATTCGAAAAATCTGCGGTCCCAAAAAAACTTATAAATAGGGGAGAATTCCAAGAAGGTAGTGCGAGAGTGGAATCTCCCCGGTCACGTCCCACTGACATTAAAAATAATTATAATTATGGAAGAGGTCGAGAACAAATGAGGGCAAGGGGTAAGAATAATGTGGGAAATTCCTGTATGAATGTAAAAAGGGCCGGACGTAGCCAAGGTTCAATGACCCTGCCCGTTGTAAAAGTGTTTGTTGGTAAGGGTACATATAATGTATTATTGGACACGGGAAGCGGAGTGAACCTGATAAGCGAAAGCATTTACGACTCATTGTTAAAGAAAGGACTGGCTAGTATTCTTGAACATACTGATATTAAATGTTTGTCGGCAGATAACAACGAATTATCAATCCTGGGTAAATGTATTGTAAAAATAAAGATAGAATGTTTTTCTTGGAAAGTTCAGTTTTTAGTTTCGAAAAATTTGTCTTGGCCAATAATTCTGGGTTCAAATTTTATAAAAGAAACTGGCATGGTGGTGGATTTAAAACAGGATATGTGTTGGTTTAAGTTTAAACCAGAAGTCACAATCGAGTTATTTCAGAATAATACAATCCTTATAAATAATGTGAACCAGAGTATTGTGGTAGGGTGCAATAAGGCAAAGGAGGGTATTTTAAAAATTATTAACGAATTCCCTCAAGTTTTTACCGATAAAATAGGGCAAGCTATTGACTTCGAAATTGACCTAGAAGTCAGCGACCCCGAGCCAGTGAGATTGAAGCCGTATCCGCTATCCCCCCCCCAAGCTGCAAGAATTAAGAAAAATTTTAGATGAAACTGTTGGCACAGAATATAATTAGACCCAGTGTGTCAAATTATGCTAGCCCCGCATTTTTAGTAACCAAACCGGGAAGTGATAAATCTAGAATGGTGATTAATTACTCAAAATTAAATAGTAAGTTGAAGAGAGTGGAACATCCAATTGGAGACGTATACGAATCATACCACTACTTACAAGGGTGTTGTGTACTTATTTTTCAAACTTGGATTTGAGTAATTCATTTTACCAATTAAAACTTACGGAAAAAAGCAAACATTTAACTGGTTTTGTTACGACGCCGTTTGAATCATATGAATTCAATCGTGTACCATATGGGTTACACTTGGGAAGCGGAACAATGAGCCGCTTATTAAATAAAGTGTTGCAAGGTGTAAAATTTCAGTATGCTTTAAATTATGTAGATGACATAATAATATTTAGTAAAAGTTTACCAGAGCATATAGAACATGTCAGAGATGTTGTGGAGAGGCTGGCCAAACATGGACTTACAGTTAACCCGAATAAGGTGAGCTTTGCATGTAAAGAGATCAAGTTTTTAGGTCACCTAATCTCTAAGGACCAGATAAGAGTCGACCCGGATTAGAACTTCTGCCATTAGAGATGCGAGAGAGCCAAAGGACGCAAAAGGCGTAAGTAGATTTATCGGAGCGGTGAGCTATTTCGCAAAGTTCATCCCAAACTATGCAGACAAGGCAGCATGTCTAAATGAACTGAGAAAAAAGAATAGGAAATTTGAGTGGACTCAGGAGTGCCAGGAGAGCTTCAACAGCTTAAAGGAAAGCGTAAGTACACCACCGGTATTAATAATACCAGATTATAATAAGCCATTTATCCTATGTACGGATGCGAGTGACAAGGCAGCAGGAAGCTGTTTAATGCAGGAAATAGAAGGTGAGAATAAACCAGTGGCTTATTATTCAAAAAAATTCAATGAATCCGAACAAAGAAACTTGACTGTGTACCAAAAGGAAGCACTTGCAGTGGTATGCGCGATAAACAAATTTCGCAGCTACCTAGAAGTAAGGCCTTTTACGCTAATAACGGACAATAGTGCACTAGCGTGGGTACTAGGCAATTTTAGGAAATTAGGAAAATTAGGTAGGTGGGCAGCTACAATTTTGAGCCTACCATTTCAAATTAAACACGTAAAATCAAAAGACAATGCGGTGGCAGACTATTTATCTAGACTATTTGAATGTAGAGATAAGATGCAAAGTGTGGAGGAAATTGAAGAATACCAGTACGGTATAGAAAATGATAGTGTAACGGACAATAGCATAAGAGTAGCAATTAAGGAAGAAAAATGTAAATAGTGTATTTGTAAATAGCGTAGGCAATTTTCCACTAGCTTATACGGACTTTAAGGTTCACCAAACCCAGGACAATATAAATTACGAAAAATATATAATAGTATAAAAGGTGGTACTAACTCTGAAAAATATTTCTTGTGTAAGGGAGTTCTGATGTATAGAAGTAAGCCTACTAGTAAGCCAAAGATATGTCTACCAGAACATTTAGTAGATATGGTGTTTAAGTATTACCATGAGTCGGAAATCGGGGGCCACTATGGAATATTAAAAACTACCAGAAAGATATGCGATTTATTTTACCATGCGGATCTTGCCGGGCTGATAAAAGACAAGGTAAAAATGTGCGAAGCTTGTGCGTTAGCGAAAACCGGTAAGGTTTATCATGGCAAACTGATTTCTGGTGTATCAGCTAGGCCCATGGATAAATTGTACATAGACATTTTTGGCCCTTTAACCAGGTCTAGTAGTGGAAATAATAATATCCTGATTGTACTTGACGACCATTCAAAAATGGTATTTTTTAAGTGCGATAAAAGACGCGAAAAGTAAATCAATAATAAAAGTATTAGAAAGTGAAATTTTTAAAAATTTTGCATATTGCAAAAATATAGTGTCGGACAATGCACAGTGTTTTAGAAGTGTCGAACTAAAGAACTATTTATTCGCCCGGGGAATCAATCATCAATTTGTAACTCTATTTGTACCACAGGGAAACAAAAGTGAACGTCAGTTGAGGACAGTAAAACAGATGTTAAAAATTTACTTTAATTCGGATCAAACTAAGTGGGACACCAAATTAACTGAATTACAATTAGCGATAAATTGTGCGACCTCGGAAGCTACTAAAAATTCACCATACGAAATTATGTAGAATCTAGGAGCATTGGAAAAAAGGGTTATGTTCGAAATTATGTTCGGAAATAGGCCTAACTTGGAATTGACCAACAGATGGAATATTAATGATTTATTGGACTGTGATGTGTCAAAGCCGGATAATTTGGATAGGTTTCAAAGAACTGTGTTAAACTTAAAAAAGTCCATTTCGGCTAACAGGAAGAGGGCAGGCTATAGTGATAAGGAATGTGAACACCCATTCAAAGTTGGAAGCCTTGTATACGTGAAGACACACTGGCTGAGTAACAAAGCGGAAAAATTTCAGGCAAAAATGGCAAACCGGTTTTGTGGACCCTACAGGATTATATATAAATTAACAGAAGTGACCTTTATAGTTCAGGATATAAAGGATGAAAGATCAGTGAAGAAAGTACATGTTTCACAATTAAAGTTAAAGTACTAAAAGTGAAAGTTGAGAACTCAATAAACATTAGCTCGGGGCAAAGGTCAGTATGTTTTATTTTCAGGACAATTATATTGTCGAAAAGGAATTGAAGATGGGTCTAAAAACAATAAAATGACAATATAATTTTTTTTTTAAATTAACTTCAAGAATTGATTATATAATTATGTATTAATTTGGCCCAAAACACAAAACAAGTTAAGTATGAGAGTCCAGTAGCTTATTATAATAGTAAAAATAAATAATGAAATTGTTATTAGATTGGAGGAGCAGGTAGCAGTGCTATTAGCGAACCAGAGCCAGCCAACCACGAGATCAACGAGGCCGCCGCACTGCACCGGCCGTACAATCATTGGAGAAGCTACCTGCCTCTACTCCTCACCTACCACATCCCTCTGCGATGGCTACCTGGGGACCCACACTGGACGTCGGACACCTTCTACCACATCACCCTCGGACTACACATCACAGCCTCCACGTAGTGATAAGTACAAAAGAATTGTTATTTAAAAGTGTGCATGTGGAGGGATATTATTGTACTTAGTCCGGGATGAGTGTTTAAAGGTTTAGGTTCCTACCGTGATTGCAGCTTCGGGCTAGGGAAAATATGTACCATAGTTCAAATTCATTTATGCTGAATCGCGGTAGGAAGTAGGCTCCTATTAACTAGACGCGGTGCGGGGACTTTGTTTGTTCAGTTGGACCGGCAATCAGCTGATCGGTCAGTGACGTATCGGGTGATGCGTTCCTCCCGGCTCGCTGGAGGATTCAGTTCGAGTCTTGAAGCCACGACGACAAGGTCCTGTTGAGAATCGCAGCTCTTCCTCTAACCCTATAGTGTGGGATTTAGAGTAATTCCATTTTTTATCGCGTGTAAATTTAATTCAAGTTTTTTAATTTTTCTTCAGTGCGTATTAAATCCCTATCAGCCTCCGTAATCTTCAAAGTAGTAAGTCCCGTACCAGCGTTTAGTTAATATCTTTGATTTTTTATACTGTTTGTAATTAAAATTTCTAAAGTTTCCCATCTTTCAGAGTCTGAGAATTAATTACATTTTTGAAGTATTGTGAATTAAATTTTGGTCATAAAGTTAATATCAAGTTTTGTGTTATATTGATTTTGAGTATTTTGAGAAGAGAACTTTTATTTTATTTTGTTAATTTAAATCATTTTTTTGAGAAGTATAAATTTTTAGTTTCATTTTAATTTTAATTCATTTTTAATCAGACTCTTAATTAGATTTGTTCGATTGTGTGAAGTTTTGAAGAAAATCGAATCAAAAGTTTGTAAACTTTGTTAATTTTTTTTGGTAAACTTGAAATTTCGGAATAAACCAAGTATTTCCGAAAAGTTGTTTAATTTATAAAGTATTAGCTCCATATAAATTTAAAATATGTGCTATAAAAACGGTACAAGCTGACTCCGGAACTCCATCAATCTGAATATTTTTATTTCTATTATATTGCTCCATATTTTCAAGTTTGGTCTTATACTCAGCAACACATTTTCTTAAATCACTATTTTGTTGTTCAAGGGCAGATTGTGCAGACTGAAGGTGTTTAACTTCAGTCAAGTACATTTCAATGTTCCCCTTTTACTCATCGATCTTGTTAGAAAAAAATTGTATGGACTCCTTAAATTTACCCATTTGATTCTTAAAAATAACAACATATTTTTCAAATTGAGCCTTAACGGTATCCTCCATTTTGACAAAAATTCTTCGTGCAATCTGGCCAAAATGTCTTTAGTAATTGTTTCTTTTTGCTGTTTACTCTTACCTGTGCAGCAGTTCTTACACTTCCATAATTCACGACGTGCTTGTCCCATGCGATTTCCATGTGCTTTCTAAAATATCAGCACACACGAAGTGTAGATTTGTTTTAAATTGAGAACAAACAGTATGTTCACTCACATGAGGCAGAGGATCGTCGAAATCGGCACAATCACTCATCTTGATAACACGGAGAACAGCATTTTGTTAAATATTAAAACTAATATAATTATTTTTTCCAGTTGGATTTTTTTACTATACAAATCTCAGGCTAGTTTCGTTATTTTTATGGAATGAATGATAGAAATTGCAGTTTGACTTATAAGTTTATGTAATAATTATAAAATAAATATATTTTTAATGTAATGTAATGAGCCGCCTATTTATTAACGCTTTATGAAGAATCGAAAGGCTTTATTGAAATGGTTTGTTGTGCGTCCGTCTGTGCGATAACTCTTATTATAAAGGCCCTAGTGACTTCAAACTTGGTACATTACGCTATTATTGGTCTAAATAAGAACTCTATTGATTTTAAAATAAAGAAGTATCGTCTGTGTGCTACCACTTATGGTACACTCTGTCGAGTCTTTCCATGCTTCTAACATCGTTTCGGGTTATTTTAAGTAATCTCGTAGTTATTTCACAAAAACAACATATATGTATAGTACTTGTATTCATTATAACACTTATCTAACAGTTTGACATGAAATAGCTAGTTTTTTCAACTGAAATTATAAAACTCGTGAGTAAAAATTTCACTGTTATAGAACATCGGGAGGTTAAAAAGCTAAACTATAGTTCTTCTAATGGTTGCAATTCCCTATGGATGTTATGTTTTTAATCCAAATACTGTTGCTTTTTATTTAAGTCATGATGCTTACGTGTATTAAAGTTTTACTTTGTGTGATGTAGGGAAATTGGAGAAGGCTTTGCCTATTTTTATAGAGATTTGAATGCAAATTATTACCGGTTTTCAGTGCACGGTATATACGATTTGAACACATTTCTTTCCAATGACGATAAAAACTATTATAAACTTATATAAAAATGTGAAACACAATGAAATTAGATGAACAAATCATTGACATTATTGGATTATGTGCAAGATTTGCGGTTTGACCTAAACATTCATTCAAATTCAAGGTACTTAATATTTGGTGCCATCATTAGTTGTAATCAACAACCGCCGCACGCCATACGCACGGACGCCTTCCCTTCTGCGAGTAGACAGATTGTCGATCTCGTGTCGCCTCGCCTTGTGCTGTCGACTGCTCACCCTGCTGTAATGGCGGATCGTCGGTAGCGGAGTGAGGGGCAAGGTTGGATTCTCCTCCAACCGCTCTGTCCCCACCAAGACCCTTTGGAACAAAGAGAGAGGTGCTGTGACACTGAAACTTGAAACAGTCTCACGGCACCTAAACGAACCGTGGATCGTTGCACAGTACCTAACCTTATAGCGCTTAATATCACAGCACCTAAACGACGACTTTTTTTGCTGTCAGTGGTATGAGATTAGGTGCTATGAAGCCGCACCAACATATTATGTTGATCTCGTAAAATCGCTTATTACAAAAATAAAAACCACTAAGTTCTATTATTAGTATTAGCTTATAATAGCAATGGGATGAGTTAATAGTGTTAAAAATTATAATTATAGTTTGTTCTTGATGAGATGTTAAGCACACATTAATAAATAAGCCTACATAGAATTAATTGAAATTGATTGAATAATTAAGAAATACATATACATTTTATTGTTTGTACGCTGTAGATAATTAGGTATCGGCAGCTACGCTACGGTTTGTTTCACATGGGCACCGAGGGATGTCACTGCTCTCAATTTTAAATTTCTGTTCTGTTTGTTAGTATTTTCTGTTTACTTTGAAGTTATTCTATCAAATGAACTTTTTCGTTTGTATATGACATAACAAGGCAGTAGTACACCACACAATGTGTCGTATAAGAGGCTTCACTGAATAATGACAACACATTTAATTCTTGAAATTTTTCACACACACAATCAAACAAAATGGAAATTTTTACATTGCCCTACCTGCGAAAAAGAAATAGTTTTTAGACTATTTAATGGTAGGTCAAATTGAAGAACGAATTCTTATCTACGCAGGAATAAAATTAATGTCTACAGATTAAATATTTTTAGAGAGATATTCCCGTATGATAAATTCACATTATTTCATTCAGTTAGGCTCAACATTAATGTTTAAATAATTAAAGTGCCGTTGATATGGTGGTGGGGGAGGTATAGTACTACAAGGGAAATTTGCACCGATTAAAGATCTTGTAACAGATTTTTTTACCTTGGCTTTCCACTCTATGTATTTTTATTTTACTGAATGAATAAGCTAAATTTGTAATAATACATCACATGCTAAAATATCATATGCTTTTACGCACATTGGTTATAAGTTTATTTACCATGCTATTTTCTCGTTACCAATAAGATCAATTTCAATCTATTTTTTTAGCACTCAACCAAATCCCATGGAGTGAGATGTACCATAATTGGACTTAGTAATTGCCTTTATAGAAATGAATTTTAATACACTATCTAAAATCTAGAAATGAGTTAGTCTTCGAGATATGGTGCGGACAAACAGACAGATAGACCAAGGAAAAATGCCAATAAATATTATCGTGATAAAGAACTAGATAGAATAATTGGAAAGAAGACTTCCTTACTTTTACCTAAATTTAAAATGTACCATTCTTACGATACTTACATTGTTTAACTATATTCTTAAACAAAAATTTGCTAAAATAAAGAAAAGGGATTGAACTAATTACTTAGTATACACAAGCTACGGATGCATCTGCAATGCATAATTATAATTAATAGAATGTTTAAATTAATTATTAGTAGACTATTAATTCTGTAGTATCAGTTTAAAAACAATAAAGAAAAAAATCTTGCTGATATAAATAGTTTCACCAGCAAACACTTTTTAACACTGATATCTACTTTTATAAACTATAAGAAATGATACTGTAGTTTATAAATGAAAGATGTAAACATAATACCATCATTGAATGTAAGAGAATCCTCAAATTTGGAATATTTAAGCATTTTTTTCTCAAATAGCTTAGAAACCATAGTGTTTTGCTTTACCAAAGTAGAGGCAAGTATTTTCGGTGAAAACGATGTGTATCAATATTAAGCGTGGGGTAGGAATCAATTACTGAGTTACTCGAAATAGGTTAGGTAACGGTAATTGGATTGGAGTTTCTAATTAAATTACCACTGTACATGATCGACATTGGCAGAATTAAGAGCCTTGAAATGTATGTATAGTCTACTGTGTACATTACTGGGCTGTGCAGAGGTTTAGATGAGCGTTTCATTGTCCACACGAATAAAATAGTTTTGGACTTACAGTACTAACAAATTTTCATTCGTATTATTATTATTGTTATGTAGGTACATTGGACAAATATCTGCCATAAGTAACAGTGAAATGTATCTTTATACAGTAATTTCTTTTGTAACAGTTATCGATAGTTACAGAAGTTAAAATGTATTACGTTAGCATAAGAAATATGTTAAAATGATATTGTGATACCAAAATCAATTTCATTACAGTAAGGAAATCCAGTATTATTATTGTTATTATAATAGAGTCACTATTTTTTTTATTCCAATACCAGAATTATTGTTATAAGAGTGTAGTTCATTATTTTGTTCGATTCCTGTATCAGAATTATTGTTATTATAACAGAGAGACTATTTTGTTTTAACCGGCTACCAGTATTATTTTAAAGGGCCTAAAATTCAAACAACTGTTGTAAAACTTAAAAAAATATAATAATATTAATTGTTCTCTTTGAATTTACCTTATTATAAAAACTGAATCTACTTTTATTAAAACCTAAGAGTTTAAAGTTTTTTTAATAACATTCTAATTAATTCGCTACTCTAAAATATTAGTATTGCCCAGATCAGTCGGTTGGTTTTTTATTAGCCCACACAAAGCAATTCAAAATGTTATAAAAATTCGTGTGTATTATAATATGTTATTTCTCTTCTAGAAATTTGTGACCGACCATTTAGAAATATTACAAGGCTGTAAAATATTTCTAGGTATAGTAGAACTCTTTATTCATTAAAACATTTTAATAACTAATCTGAAGGAGTAAAAGTTCAAGATACAGAATCAAGTTTTAGGACATTCAAACGGAACATATAAATGGTTATTACCAGTTTAGAATTGCAGATGCAGTTAAAAAGACTAGACGGGGTACTTATAGAAATGGAAATCAGAATCAACATCCCCTCTACAAGAAAACACGTGCCTAAATAGTTTGAGTTTGTTACCTTTATAAGGTTAAACTGAGGGTCACAAGTGTCTTTATTTAAGGGAAAACTACCACGTGAACAAATACATCAGTTGAGTTACGATCTGTGGGTCCAGAGAAATGCAACAAACTCATAAAAAAACTAGTTATAAAGATATAAAATTAAATCACAAATGTAAAAAATATATACTTGCCCCATAGGAAAAATAATATTACCAAGTGAAGAAACATTGATGATAAAATATAGCTGAGAAGGAATGGTGTAGCAATTGTGTTTATATTGTATCAAGATTGTAAACAGAGATAGATTTATAGGAACTCTATACTCGTGCAGCCATACCATAACATTCGAGTAGTAACGGCGATTTTATCTGTGTTGACATTGGAGTATCAAATATTCACTCAAAACTTCCAGATTTTTCTTTCCATTGTTGTTCGAATGATAGAGATATACTTATCCAGTCGAAACCTGTTATTATCTGTTTTTAAAGCTAATTTCTATTATAATTACGTATTGCATTGTTTTTATTTTGTAATTTAGTCAGAATATAATTAATCATAAATATGTTATATTTACATTATAAGAGTTCTATTTTTACATTAAGTATGAAAAAGTGACGACGAAGATAGGATTATCACGTTCCAGCCTTTGAGTATATCATTCATTCTGAATGGTTGTATATCATGTATCCATATGTTGAACAGCCAGTATTGGACTTAAGTTAACATTTCGCACTTGTTCCTTCAGACATTTACTGTATTATTTTATATTCAGAATTTATAGTTAGACGATTTGAAAAAATGAGTAGGTATCGATAAAAATATTTTGAGATTTTTCCGTGGGAAAACGAGAGAGGTATTCTACGTTGCCATATTAATTCAGTTCCGGTATTCAATATCGTAATCTAAATCCAGGCAAGAAATGGGCATACCTGAAATTACGTGCAACTATGATAGTTATCAGGGTTTTAGATTGGTTAAAGTTGGAGGCCAATGGCTTGTGGTTAAACACAACTCTTAATTACGAAGATAGTACACTTTAGAGTTCGGAGAGTTCGAATGGTTGGCGGTAGAGGAAAAGTGAGAGACCATAGGAATAGAAAAGGAAAGTGGAATACTGCATACGAGTAGAATGCAGGGAAGGGCCTGCAGAGAAGGACATATCGAACAGGTAATCAAGTGCAATATATTACAACATTAGAGAGGGAGTTGTTCCCATCAATTTTTTAATTTAGGTACTCAGAATACAATTAAACATAAATAACAATCACATTACAAGTGTTATATTGTTTTAAATTACATTGAACATAAAAATATTTTAAATATATTATATTGTTAAGTGTTTAAAAAAACCATACAAATATATAAATAAGTTCAGACATAATATTTAGTTTGCTCAAATATTAGCCCCCGAGCAGTGACGAAAACTTAGTCTTTAAATAGTATCACTAAAGTAAGTTGTCAATAATTGTACGTCAATATTTTAAATGTAAAGGCAAGTGTAAATTCACCCACTTCACAGTTTAGGTTTGGTTTCCATCCGGTCTGTATAGGGCTCCCATCACATCTCCTTAATGTTGACCTTCTTCGCACCTACTACATATTTTCTTTCTTTAAGGTTTAGTATCAACGATGAAATGATTGAATGGATAATAAACTTAATTTGATAAAGGCTGGGATTTTGGACATTTGCCTATGTTATATATTACGAAATGTACACTACTAGGTTTTCTAGGATTGAAATCCATCCCCATCGTCAGGAGAGGAGATAATTAATACATAAAAGTTGGAATGTGTAGCAATGGACTGACAGTGAAAAAAAAGAAAAATAGAAAAAAATGGAAAGAAATATAAACCTAAAACCCACTTGAAGTCCAGACAGGAAGATTGAACCCAGGCGTTGCCATTACATCGGATGCAGTCACAAGCATGAGCATGAGAACGAGGAGTCAGGAGCATTATTACAAGTTCCACCAGCACAGACGAAAGAGCTGCACGCTAAAACTTGTATGTACTCACCTGACGAAGAGGATGGATTTAAATCCTCGAAATGTTGTGTTATACCTTTTGTGACATATACGATGGAAAATATTCTCTTACATATTTTAGTTTCAGTTAAAACATTAAACAATGTCAGTAAAACTATTTACATGAATTTGTTCCTTCCTGCGTCCCAACTAAATGGTGAGTTAGTAAGAAAGTAAGGATGATACACATCTCTCGTAGCCACGGGCGTTAGTTTGAAACAAATCTACAATTGTGATACACTTTTCGAACTGTAATTTTAATAATTTCGCTATCCACCCTTCTCATATGAAGACAATGCTGCATTCAATATTCATGTCAGTTAAAAATTTGGCCTGAATAGGAAGTAAACATTGGAGGTTGTCTAAAAACAGTCTAGTCCTACCAATACAAAAATATTACGCGATCGTACCGTGCTATTTCAATGAGAAGCACCTTATCAAATGTTCAATATAGGTTATCATTGTTTATTTAGGAAAATTTTGAGTGAATGAATCTCTCCTAACTCTAATAATATTCCATCATACTAGATCCAAGAGGTTGGAATCCCTAAATAAGTCATTATCTGAAAGCTATGCATTTCGTCAACGCTTGTAAGCGACGTAGCACGTAAGGAACACATGGTCTAAATGTTGTAACACAAGTTAGCTTCATCGAGTAACACAGATTAACATAAGTACACACATTCAAGTGCGTCTACATAAGCCAAGCCATTAGGAACGGTGGGCTTATAATGGAGCACTTACGTCGACATTAAATACTATTCAAATGTTACTTGCATCAAAATTAAGTCTTACATTGTGCATACATAAAAGATGATTCTAGAATTTAAATAACATATAATTTTATTATTTATAAAATTAAGCGTAATATGCTATTTTATTTATATATTGTGGTATAATAGTCTAATCCACTATTTCAAGTAAATTAAAAAACATTTTGATCGCATTTGTTAGATCCAATGAGGTAAAGTAAATACTAGTAACAGCAAACTTTGTTTCAAATTGCTTATGTTTCATTAAAAGAATCTTTTTATAAATTAAAAACGAATCGCAAAATGTGTTGCTGAGAGGAAATCGCGAGAACGGATGGACCGATTCGGCTAATTTCTATTTAAATACCCGTTGAAGTCTGAGGAAATGTTTAAATTAATAAAACCGTACAGAAGAAGCTTAACGGAATATTCATTAATTTGATACATACTTATAATATATATGACACGCAATTTCAATATAACTAAATCTAAACAGCTGACTTTAAGCTGAAGCTCACCAAATAAGTAGAAACATTAGTTTACATTTAAATTTAAAAAAATGTTAGTAGTTCGAGTAAATTATATACTTCCGACTCTAATTTAGAGTTTTCCTTGTTGACACGCCAACAAAATACGACAATTTATATTTATGAACAATTTAATTTACTTTGTTTGTAGCATTTTTTTTCTGTAATAATTTATTTTGCTTTGACTCTTGATCAAGAAAAATATTTCACAGATCACAGAAGCCCACTTTTGTCAGAAGACAATTAAGATGATTTTGATCATTTTTAACAGTTTTTAATATATATTAACTATTAGTTAGTAACTTTGACTTTTTTAAGTATTACTTAGTATTTTTATAAAAAATTACATTTAAAAGTGCAATAACGATGCCATTTTAGACGTGTTTGGTTCTTTATAAGCGGTGGTTAACAGCTAGTTGTTTTATAAATTAAACAAGTTAAATTACATATTAAAGATACTACCACAGACACAAACTCCCATTGGCCAAAATCTCCTTAATATGGGGTTTTGGCAGAGTCCACGAGTATCCATAGCCTGTAACCTTCTAAAGACTGGATTCATGTGAAGTTGGGGCTGAAAATGGCCATATTTCAACATCTTCTATGAGCAGAAATTATTATAAAAACGCGAGTTCTAGAATTACTTCTGAATACTGCATGAATACACAAGTAGATTAAGAAAAAGCTGGATGCTTTTTTGTGGTTTAGATAACCCCCATACCTAAGGCTTCAAATTTAATTTCAAGAATCATACTGGCCAATTCTAGTAATTTCAGGAAGTTCTATAAGGAATCTTTCTCCTGAAAATTGTGAACTTTTAAAAACATTAACTTTTAATGATACAAGTTTTTCAGTTCTTAAAAAGTTTATAAATTCCAGGATCCCTTTAACCATTTACGTATAAAATGTACTGTTATGGCATAGCTTACAAGCCCACAGTCTTAATCAAATGTAATTTTCACCGTACGATATTGTTTGTAATCGGATCAGAGACTATCCACTTCCTAAATTACAACGAGCATTGCGTTACTTTATAAGAAACCAATATATCAAATAGTATTTAAGCTTAATTCAAGTTCTGTTTAAATATAAATCAATAACGTCCATAAACAGCAGATTACATTGTTGATTAGCTGTGTTTAAGTCCATCAACCTCATTACAATCTTCATGACAATTGGATTGGTATTACGCGTTTCATTGTTCATGGCTCACATATTTCTTTATAAAGCATCCGAATTTGTTCGTGCAATAAAAAGAAAGATATTGAGTCATTACAATGTTATCCTATTTTGAAGTTTAAGTAAACTATAAGAAGAACTATAAAAATATATTTTTCTCTCCTTGCCTTGTTTCCAGCGTCCCTTGAAATGAGACTGATGGACTAAACCCCACCTAATCTATAGAGAGGTCCCAGGAGAGGTGATAGAAATAAGAAATGCGGATGCCGGTGCACCGGCCAGGCAAATCTTATAAATTTTAAATGTTTTGAATAGTACGAAATATCTAATACAAATATTTACTTGCCTCTTTATTATTTTTTCCTTAAAATTAAAAGACTTATGTACCATTTACACTTGCTTTGTGAAAGCACACACAATGTATTAAAACTTGTAATAACAATTGTTATATAAAAAACAAATATTATATATAGTTCTTTTGACCTTGAAACTATATTAAAAGTGCTTGAGATGCTGCACTTTTTTACACTTTTTTACCTTTTTGTTTATTTACATGTATATATTTAAGTATCACATAATACGTTAATGCTGGTTTGTTCTTAGAAGCTTGTCTGTATTTCTAGAGAAAATCTAAAGAATACTTTAAATCTAAAAAAAATTTTGTTAAATTTGTATATAGTTCTCTTTTAAAATTAATTCTAAAAATGAATAAAAACTCTGTTCGAATATTGAAAAATATTTTACAAGATACATACTATATTAATATTATTTTACCCTTCACGGTTTTTTACTTCAAATATTAAACACTGGGGTACTGTATGAAAAACTATAACCCCTTTAGTATATGGTCGATGATTTCAGAATCATTTTAGCAGTAAAAAGTTCAAAATACCTTCAGATTCTAATATATGTAATCGTATTAAAGTATTCTCTAATTTAATATTTTAAATAAATGTATAATATTGTATATGTAAGTAGTGGAAGTAAGATAAATTTCACACTTTAACATTAACTTCTAAACGCCTTAGTTATTTAACGTAAGGCCGATTTCGATATACACACAGCGGTTCAGAGTATAAACTTATAAACCTGGATTTATAATCAATAGTCCTACAAAAAAGCCATATGTAGAATATCTTTAATTAATATAACGACTAGATTGGTGACTGCAACCAATTATTGTGTAATTCTTCGTTTTCAACACGATAAAATTGAGACACGATAAAAGTTAAAAAGTTAGTTTACGTTGCCCTAATGTCTACAAAACATAGTGGATTATTTATTTCATGTTGTCCAATAATCTTAATACGAGCTAATTTTGCAAAACTATTCTCTAATCCTGCTAAAGATTCTTGTCCGAACCTCTTAAATTATATAAAGTTTTATTGTTTTAGAATAAGTTTATATACCTGATAATAAAAATAATCACAATAGCCTCCAATCATGTCTTTGGCAATTCAAGCCCTAATTGAAATATTTAAAATATACGATCAAACAAATACATTGTTAGTTTTTCTTTTAAACATTCGATATCGGTAACTTTATTATAATTTCCGATAGTACACTACGGAATGCAATTTTATTTCTGAAGTTACATGATCATTAACACTAAAAATATATAGAATCAATTTACAATGGCACTACATATCATCCATTTTATTGATAACGGTTTTCTTCCGCACGCCACCGTTTCTGATTGGATTAACCTGAAGCTGGATAAACTAGAATTAGTGCTCTGTACTTGAGAAGAAAATTCCCATTGTAAGCAGCCAAAAACACATTTTCTATATAAACGAAGTGTTCACGTAAATATGTATGAATGTTGTAATCTACAAGATAAGGTTATGTGCTCACGAAAATGAGTCATCACTGTACGCGTCCCTCAAGCAAGGGATCTCCCCTCCTATTGTCATAGGATCTACTCTCATGTCACGTTCACAGCCGCCGTCTTACAATCCGTAATCATTATTGCTAGCCATCCTCTAAGCTGTGATTTCTGTCGTCTCTCTCACATCGCAATATGGCCCATCGCACATTGCACAGCTGTCTCGTAAATTTTTACTTCCCATTTCTCTAATGGACTAAGCACTGTTGTAATGTTTGTTAATGTTATTAATTAGTTTGATAACACTTTTCATGCATTAATACGAAAAAAATATACACTAAAGACCCAATAACAAAGTGTCACGTAAACAGGCTTCACTGAGGCTGCATTCAAGGTTTCAAGTCTATAACTCAGACTATAGTTAAACTACAAGTGTTAATTATTATAGATTATTATTTAATTAAGCGGTACATTATTTCTATCATAGTTGCTCATAACACCGTCGTAAATATTGTTTACTAACGTTAACCCAAAAGCCGTTTAGTGACATGAACCATGATCGAACAAGAGGTGGCCTTTATAGAAAATAAACTTGATTATCGTCGATATACTGCCTCTTAAACGCTCTCTGGATGTAGTATGTGGTTGCAATAAATTGTTCATGATCTGTCATAGTGAGAGAGTCTCTCTTTCTCTCTCTCTTATTCTATTAGTAGTGTCCAGTGTTTCAATTTGTATCATTTTCTTCAATTCTTGGTTTTTAATTATATTTGTGGTGGAGTTTTGTTTGGCCCGGGGCAGATGGATTATTTTATTATCACGTCGTGATCTTCACCCAACAGTGACTGTTGTGGTGTTAATTGTGTCAGCAACTTCTCATATTACTATGGACACTGAGCGGCCTCCATGGGACCCCTCCGGAGGAAGCGACGTCAGCCGAGCAATGAATGTGTGTGAGAGTGAGAGGGGAAAACCGGTGAGTGGTATCAATCCTTATTTTTTTTCTCTTTTAATTAAAATCTACGACATTGATTATTGGTTAATCGAGCCGGATCTACTGTTTTACATTCATTCTCCCTCTCAGATCCGTTCAAGATTTAAGGAAAACAACACAAATAATTTAAAAGTGCTGATAAACACTTTAAACAAAGGAAATTCCTAAAATTTGTGGTTGAGCCAGGAAATAAACCTGCGATAGCAATAAAGTATAAAAATCCAAATCCCCTTTCTCAAACAAAAATAAAATAATACGCTATGGATTCTTAATATAAGTTGTAATACACAATCAAATCTTGGTGTTCTTTAAGACTGAAGTATCAGCCATGAAGGTTTCAAAAGAACATCGCCACATCTCAGTTGTCCAAGGCGTCAAAATTTGTTTATGCAAAATATGTCTCATTTTCCCACCAGAGACATACTTTTTCACTATCAAAAGCCACAATATTCAAAAGAGTTCACGCGGTAGCCCACTGGTTCACGTATGGTTGACCAAATCAAAAATACATCTTGAGGAATCTGGAAGGGATTTGTTTTAGTATTGCCACTCATCAGTACGTACCTAGGTGATGTCTGAAATAAAAATAATTAAATATTACAGAACATATACAGTTTAATTTATTTGTGAATCAATTTATCAGAAATAAATCACCCACCGGAGACATATCTCTTCCTTTTATCATAGTTGGTTGTTTAAAAAATAAAAAAGGTTTTAAACGACACAAACTGTGGAAAACTACTCAAAAAGAATTTGGCATGAATATTAATGACTTTTCTGTTTACTACTAGAACATAATTTATTCATAAAATTTATAAATATTACGCCTACAATGAGGTTGTCGTAGTAAACTTCTACGTTCTATATGTTTGTTTGTCAGGCGAAACTAACTCACTTTGATCTTATCTGCACCGAAAGTTATCATGCCTTTGTTTACAAATATTATAGACGTGTAGCTTATCCAATTAGAGAGGATTCATTGCAATACAAACGCACTAAAAGAGCTCGTTTACATTTAATGTCCGGCAATTGTCGTCCACAAACAATCGAACGGTAAATGCCGCTTTTGGTCTGAACGATGTTGTGTCGCTTTAGGAATGTGTAACTGCTGTTCCTAACACAATACAACTTTTGTCATTAAACACTATTTAATAGGTTCAAACTGTGTTTAAAACGTAATTCAGTATTAATGATTTATGCGATTATTATTTCCTGTACTCAATACTTTTAAATTCTATTTTTAATGGGATTTCTGAAATCTTATGACATTTGGAGTTTGGAAACTTTAAAGTAGTACGTAAAATGAAATAACTATAAAACTAAATATATAAGCATTTTAGATTCTAGCAATTATTTTTCTAAGTTATAAATAGAACATATTGGTACCTAGTTAGTTTGCAAGACAATTTGAAACCCTTAAATAATTAAATAACCCCACCTGTACTGTACACGTCCTCAAAATATTTAAGGAGTCACTTTAATTGCTTGGTGTAGGATAAACATAAATAACAAGACAGAGTTATACTCTTCCCAAATATAAAGGGAACATCTTGATAAGGAAGATAAGTAATTTCGTTTTTATTTCCAAATAATACTGTTAAAGATAAATACTGCAGATTTACTTATCAGGTCCAAACAAGAATTAGATAAAAAAATTACAGGCGTAGTTCTGTAGCTAGCTGAACTTGTATCATTTTAGATCTTGATCGGTTGGTTGTTCTGTTTGCTAGGCATTGCAATGATAGGTTATAGATGGTTTTGTCTGATACCTTAGTCAGTGGAGCAGCCATTTAAATAAAAGAACGTGTTTCCCAAGCGGATTTTGGAGGACGCTTGGGAGTCGTCCATGGATTTTTAAAGATTGTGGAATACCATCAAATACCGTTACCTTGACTATAACAGGTGATATAATCAAAAAGTTATGGTAAATATAATATAAATACAAACCCTGCGTGGAAGTATAAATACACGGGACAAAGCCTCAAAGTGCTCTCATCCTAATGATGACCGTAATAGCTAATAAAGTAAAGTTCTAGCGTGTACACAAGAGACTCAATCCCTACTTGGTAGTATCCTATATGTGGCAGAAGTGGCATTCTAACTTTTTGGATGTTTAGCATCTATATGAATAATATTTGTATTGCAACAATTCAAATATAGATTCCTGATGATGTCCTATATTAGTTTGATGATATAATAAAAACCCATTTAAGATATCGATAATCGGGTCGGTTTACGGATTATTGTATTGATTCGAAAAAAATATTAGAAATTTATGTAGCAAAAAAATTTAATATATATTTCAATAACGGTTAATTGCTCTATTCTAAAGTATTAAAACAATTTCAGTCCGTCCGAAAGGAAAAATATCGTATTTAAATTGTATATCTACGGGATATAATTATGGAATAGGAATACTTTCAAGCAAACATACAGGATAAAATTGTGTTAGTTCTTTATTTAATATCTGTTTATACTAATTCAAAACCAGTATTATTAACTAGCAACATGCCATTCCTAAAATGTACCATTCAACACTCTAACGAATATCACTTTTACAATAAAAAAGAGCAATGTAGAAATTTTATGCTACATACAAATGAGTTTAATCAAATGTAAACGAGATAAAAATATAAATAAATTATACTTCGACGATAATTTGTGAATAAGTGGAAACCCCCTGTTTCAAACAAACTAAACAATTTAGCATTCTTCTTCTTACACTAAGGTTTAAAATTCAAACAACGGTATTGGAAAAGTATTATAACTTTAGAACATATTTAATCATGTTTGTTTATAAATGAAATGATTATTCAAAACGATGTAAACGACAAGAACGGAGAGCTGTCACTAAGAATAGTTGTACAGCATATTTGTACCGTGTTCGTTAGACAATGTTGACCTTCGGTTTGTTCAGAATTGTCCCTGTAGTACAGGATTGGAGACCAATCATGTTGCTAATTGCCATTGCTTGTCAAAGCTAATTGTGTTAAGCACGCCAACAAACCACTATCGATAGTCTTCTATCGACTAGTTACTTGTGGAGCAAAAATAACAGTGAATATGTACATCGATCTTCTCAATTAATAAACATTATTTAGTAACTTTATTAACTAATGAGTGTTTCGACTAGTCTGATTTGATTGTTACTTTATTCTTATGGTTATTTATAAAATTGAATATAAAAAATGGTAAATACTTTCTTTGACATTTGACATTGTTCGGCAAAACTAAACAAAAAACCAGTAACGCTACGTTTCGAGAACTGAACTCTGATCTCTTACCTACGAGAATAGCTAACCTACTACATAACCTTTACAACTATAGGTGAAAATAAGTAAATAATGGCAAACACGCAGCTCTTGTATATCTTATCAAGAATGGTTTACTATATTTTTAAAAGTAAACTTACTATTATAATCGCTTTATAAAACATTAACAAAAAATCCCTTCATAATTTCTCATTTTTTCACTTAATTTTGCCAGCTAAGAACATAATCTAGGAAAATAATCTCTGGAGCAGCAAGTTATCGACATGAGGATAAGTAGTATGGATAAAAATAATAAATCTAATACGAACTAATTTGGCAATGGCGCAGTGTAGCGGGTACGGCGGTTATCGCAAGATAACCAGATCAAGCAACGTCGAGCGTGGCCGCTGCTTGGATAGGTGACCGCTGAGCGATCCTGTCCTTGCAAGCGGCTTGCCTGCCCGGCCAATGGTGGTGGTTCAGAAGTCACCTTTAAGCGGTTGGTCCCCAGGTTAAGTGTTAGAGAGGGCTTCTTAGCCCTAACTTCGCCTGGTAAAATAAGACATTCTTTACTTAAATTTTTTTTACGAACTAAACTATATATATATATATATATATATATATATATATATATTTTTTTTTTTTTTTTGTTTAGCTCCCGGCGGAGCAAGTACTTTTTTTATTCAATGTTTATTGCAATTATATATATATATATATATATATATATATATATATATATATATATATATATATATAAGAGATCACAATAGAACTTTTAGCTGCACCCAATTACGCACAAAAAAGAATAGTACCAAATCTCGAAACGGAGTAGTATTTGTTATTACTGTAAATCATTATTGGATCTAGATGAATTTTGTACAATCATACTGTAATATGACTAAACATGGATGTTGTTTAACTCTTACTTTTTTGATTCTGTAAATTTACAGTTGGTTCATGTTTTACTATAGGAAAATAATATTTTGAAATTTTTACATACTGAACCTCTTAAGTTAGTGATCTGAAGTGTTTTATTATCTGATTCTTTTGTATTATTAAATTTTGAAAATAAATGTGAATCTTCCACAAATCTTATACAGTAAAGACAAACCTAAAACAACTGAAATATTACAACGTATGGTAAGTAATACAAACACCTTACTTTTTTAATTTCCATATACAATTACAAAAAGGTTTAGTTAGAGATAGGATAAATCAAAATTTGGTAAAATTTATGTGCTTCGTGTGCTTTGCGAACGCTCATCCAAGTAATTTTATTTTTATAAATCATATTTTACATTGATTTTTAGCACACTCAATGGGAAAAACTAATTATTATTTTGAGAAAAAAAATGTGTAACTGCTTAGTGCCTGGAAATATCACAAATACAAGGCATTAATAGGAAATAAAATATTTCTGTTATAAATTATTTTTAAATATTACTCAGTTTCTAAACTATTATGTAGGACATGAATCTAAAAGAACCGATATGATATCATCTCTAATAATATTTAATCGTCAAATAAATTGTATTAGACAAGGCATGTTTATAAAATAACACAAACATTCATTATCTAGGAATGGAACCCCACCCCCATCCCACAAAGGACTAATCTAGGTCTGTGGGTGGTGGAGAGCTCCCTTAGAATATAAGTTGTCTGTCCCTGGATTCTAATACAAATAAATAATCAATTCGACCCGTTTAATATACATGGTGAACCATAATAAATTTACTTTACAAATAAAAATGTTTAGGGGCTGCATACAAAAACTGTTTTAAACGGAGAATACATTCATGAAGAGTAAAGGCAGAAACAGGACTAAGTTTAACAATAATTTACCAAAACCTCCTTTACAGTATTTATGCTTTAGATACCAAATAAAAATCACTATAATATACTAATTGACCTATAGGGTTGAATTTGTGAATGGAGCTTTATTTCTATGTGAGGTATACTAAGATCGATTCCGGTGCATGTCATTCCATGGAGTTTTACTCAAAGATATATAATAGTTTTACTTTAGTCTGATGGGTAATAACACATGTGGGATAAATATCCCAACAGACATAACACAAATTTGTGAAGATTTTGTGTAAATAGGTTTATAATTTTAAAATTTTTTTGGACAAAGATTTAAAACATATTATGTGGCTAGATTCCATTTGAGATGTTGAAATTTGTGATATTAAAACATGTAGCTTATTCATACATAAACAATGGTACGACTATGATAGAAAGTCAATGTCGGTGACAGGATTTGATTTCAGCTGACACTTGAGTTGTACTACTCTTCCTACTTTAACTTCTGTTATTTAAACACTCACATAAAACCTAATTCAATTAACAAAAATTAGGAAGAAACATGTAAGTAAGATTTCATCTGTGGACATGCAAGTTTGGACGAATCTTCATCTCTTTATAGACAAGAATGAGTTCTATGATGTTGGCAACCATGTAATTTGGCTGAGCTTTATTGAGGTCTATCTTTCATTAAGGTGACACACTTTATCTTTATTTTGCTGGAGGATGTAAACATTTATTTGCCGTATGATTGGCTTTCTTTCTAAATGTCAATAATTAAACGAGTCTGTCTTGTACTTATAACAAAATCTGAGGCTATCAATGATATCTCTTCCTAAGAACCATTTCGAATGAGATTTACTGTGCTTGAAGACATCAGTCTTAAAAGCATAAACACAAACAAAAGGACTCTGTAATGCACACAGAGGCGGGAACGTTCTATTACACTTGAAATGTTTTACAAGAACGCGCCATCTTTTTCTTGAAGAGAGGACCAGATTCTCCCTTGAAATATTTTAAACTCTTTTCATCACTATTATGTAATCTCAGAAGGAATATTTTCAGTCTGTTAACAAGACTATAATTTTTAAACTTCATAATTATACTTTTATTTAGATTTTGAACCGGTCATTATTTAAAAATGTTACACTGATAGCGTTAAAAAGTAAGTAAACAGAAGAAAATTAAAACGACCTTCACAGATAACGTATTATACGTAATCAATTCATTTGCACGTATCTATTTCGAACATCATCTTGACAGACTAATCTAAGTAGGTGACGTAATCACTGTATTCTGACAAGTAAAGAGTTAAAATATTTTAGCAATCTTCCAATCTTTGAAATCCTCCTTTAAATCGATTGTTTTAAAGAATCTTGTTTTGGAGCTCTTTTGGCAGAGCATGTCAGAAACGATGACATTCGGAGTAGAATAAACTATTTAATAAAGTCAACACTATGTTTAGAGGATTGGAATCCGTCCTCTTCAAAATTTGTAGAAATGTCTTCCATGCACAACATATTAAAAGAAGGGGTTATTAACTGATCCAAGTCGTAGTTTACAACAGAACAAGTTTTACTTCACAAACTCAACCAAATACCCGAGGTTCAGAGTGAGTAGAGTAAGAACCAATCATGTAACTGCGCAGAGAAAGCGCACTGAACAAGACATACGCACACATTGGTGACTATGAGGGGCTGAGACAAACAATATGCGCAATTCCTGTGGCTCCGCGGCATGTCACCTGTAACAAAAAGGAACAGGATTGACTTGGTTAAGGGAGGGTTATCATTTAACACCTTCGTCCGTGGGTATTTTATCACATACTCAAAGTGTGTTGGGTGATGTTTCTTTGAAACTGATACGGTTAGTTTTAACAACGATGTAATCATCATAACAATATTAATTAGGTTTGAATTTTGTGTATGCTGAAAATATTTTTTTCTTGGATCAAGAACTGCGGATTGACTGTTTCTTATTGAATACTAATTTATAACCTCAATCCAATATTTTTTGGCAGCAGCTTCTGATATATCTTTATACCTTTCTTAAATTAGACGTGCTTATTGTTGCCATACATGCGTATTCACTTAAAAATGCCACCTTGACGTACTGGTATATATTGTAAATTGGGCGGAATTTTACAACTTCGTATATCTTCCACGACAGTGAGACATTTATTATTTGGCTAGTGTAGTCTCTTAGCAATATTAAAAATGCAGTGTTAAGGTGTCAGGAAGTATTGTACAGTTCAGGGTAATACAGTACTCGTCGCGGAAGCCACGTTTGTATCCAATCATGCAACCATGATTTTAGATAATTATCTTATCAATATGTAAATACGATAAACTACAGCTACTCCCGCATCAGGAATAATCCATTACGTTATTAACCATACTGTGTTTATTTAATAGATATAGTTTCCGATAGGTTCGTTATTTTTACAATGTATTTTGTTAAATTTGAGTTTGAAATTAATGCTAATAATTTTTCATATACAGTTGTTTGTAAATAAAAGCATAATTAATCTCCATAGCTTTTTTCCGAAAATGAGGAAAATCTACTGTTTTATAAAATTGTATCTCTCAGATACACTTTGTGACTTAAATAGGCTTCACAGACCTGCGTATGTAGATAAAATCATGAAAGGGGCATCGACGCCAAATCATCAGTTTTATATTTACATAGAGGCCCATTATTCTTTACATAATGAGTGTTTTAACTAAAAACTTCAATTAAGATTCCTCCATGCCGACCTAATATAGTTTAATAATTATTAAAAGTTTGAATCGTGAAATATTGGAGATAAATTTATTTCGTGGTACTTATAAAAAATCTGTTTCAGTCACAAACGTTGAAATAAACGAAACTTTATATTTATAAAAATAGTATGAAAGCTGTATTAAGTGCCTTTGTTTGTGATTTACACAGTACGCGTTGAGCCTCTATCCGTAGACACAATAATTTAATTTTTAATAAACATTGTACATTAATGAATTTCCAAAAATTTGTTTTAATATCTATATACTTTATTAAAAAAATTATTAAAAAATTTAATTCTAAAAAAATAACAAATGCAAAAAAATGTTGCAAAGAATTTATAAATTTGTATTTGTATTTATAAATTCATTTATGATTATAGCAGTAGACTCAAAAAGATGTTGGCAAGGGCTCTTTTTCCTTAATAACATGTGTTGAGTGCTCTCTCTCCCCCATGCCATGCTGGAAGTGTCTGTCTCCCACAGACAGAAGGTGTAAAACTAGGAATACAGACTAATTAAAAAACAAGAAATTCCTGCGGCAAAAAGCTTTCCTTATATTGTTTTACACTAATTTACCACAGTCAAGTTTGCACTACTTTATTTACTGTTCTCATGATAAGGCTTCTTACCTGAAGATTGAAGGAGGCATGATTCTTTAGTCAATATGTATGCCCTTGGAGTATGTTTTGAATTCTAAGCGTGTTTACTTTCGAAATATAATTTAAAGGTGTGAATACAAAAAGTGGCATACTCCTACTCTGCCCTTATACTATATAAAGTTCTGAATTGTAAAACCAGTTGCTGCACTAGAAGTCTGTTGCTCTCCATCAGTAATTGCGGTTATTGTTGTAAATTCTGATAATATTATTGATATAGTACTAAAAACCTCTCTGCCTATTTACTAACATATATTATTACTATTGTGTGGTGAAATAAAAATGTGAATGCTTAACTAAACTGTATGGAAAACATAGGTTTTTTTATTGTACGAGATAATTTTTTTAAAACTGAATCGAAAGTCATTTACGCAACTAAATCCAAACATACCTTATTTGATGTGTGTATTATTTTAATAATAATAATATAAATGCGAACGTGTCTGTGTTTGATTTGTTTTGCTTTCACTGGTAAACTATTAATAACCGACTTTATTGATTTATATGGACATTCTTACGATCCCCCGCGACGATATAGGCCTATTTTTTGTTTCGAAAATAAGTCTAGGCTACTCCCCACTTGTCTTTAAAATAGCGAAAAGTTCTTTTCAGTTTATAAAGTTGTGAAATATAATTGAAAATTCCTATCAAACGTAATCAACTGTTCTGTTTAAACATTGTTTTATGAAAACACAACCATTTTGATTTCATTGAAATACTATTTTCAATTTGTTTACATTTAGATTGTGTTAATTCCCTAAGGTGTAATTCTTGGTTTTCACTCCGTTTTTTTTTGGAATTCTGCGGTTAGGTAAGTATTCATCAACCTTATAAATGTCAGACCCTTAAGATGGTCAGAATTTGACTCGGAGGAATCCCTTTGATGCAGTCGGCAAGAACTATGACTAACTAGATGAAAGTTCTCTGAACTTTGCTTTTGTACAATATGCACCAACTCTAGCTCCAAATATTTTAAAATATAAAAAATACTGTAAAGAAACAACACTTAAAGTGTGTTATTGTTAATGTACTTTTAATTAAACATTTATTCTCACTATTTTGCACTAGTTTATAAAAAACATAGCTACCACCTAACTTTAACTTTGAATGTAAAGACTGTAATAAAACCCATCTTAGTTGCCTTTTGACAAAAGTAATCTTCTCTGGTCTTCGATTTTAATACTATATATATGTATAAATATATATATATATATATATAAAATATATGTTTTATCTATTTAATAAGTCCTATAATCCTTGGGAAATAAGCAAAATCAACTGAAAATACCAACAACTAAGTAAATTACAATGCCGATAAAAATTGCATGGCGTGCCGCGGGCAACTGTTAGTAAGTCTATAAATAATTAAATTACACAGTTTTTATATTTAATAATACTTGTTTGGAGTCACTAGGATAGGTTCAAGGTGTATTTTTTATTGCATTTTTCCGAATAAGTCATTTAAAACATTAATTAATTTATAATTACTTTATAATATAGTAATAAATATATTAATGTAGGTATATAGTAGGTTTGAACACAAATAAATACCACTTTTGAGCATGATTTTGACATATCCTGAACACAATGTTTGAATTAATATAACTTTTACTATAAAAGATAATAAATTTAACGTACAAAGAGAAAAATAACATATATTTGGAAAAGGACATCATGATATCTGAAATTCCCAATGTACACGTTTTAACAAACATAGAATCAATGGAAAAGACATATTACATAGCGAAATGGAAAGATACTGGCAAGCTGGAAAGTCGTTGGTTAGACTGAACTTGTAATGACAAGGGACTTGTATATTACGGTTGGATTCACAGACGGTCTCAAAGGGTTCAGTATGTAGTAAATGTCAACTTCAACTCTTTCTTACATCTCATTGACACCTTTACTGTTCAATGGTTGACTTGTTGCGATTACTGTTTCTGCTTGTCAATACGAGGATAAAAAAAAAACTTGTATTGTTTCTTTTTAAGATAATGATTTAATAAACATACCGAGTAATAATATATCTGTATATTTAAAACAAAATATTTAACTATCCCAATCATGCACGTAACAGTTGAAACTCAATATCGGATGGCCTATAAATTTAAAATTGAGATCGTTTGTAGTTTTCCGGATAGAAAAAATAATGAAAGTGCTAAATTACGTATTTAAATGTATTGAAACAAATTTATATAGAGCCTTTCAGACGTTATATTGTGGTCCTACGCTTTAATATGAAGGTTTTTTTATTACTCTATAGATAAAATGCTGAACTGATTCCATATATTTTAATTTTTAGTTTGGCTACAAATATATACCCAACATATCAAATTATTTATATTCATTTATTATATAACCATACTATATTACGTTTAACTTCTTTACTACATCTTAGTAACATAGATATCTTCGTATTGTTTAGGTACTCATAATCTCTTATTCCATACAGATATCCACTTATAATCGAATATTATCACTATATTTGATTGACTTTCCGTATAATTTTTAAAAAAAAGCATTTTGCTCCAAAACCAAATCCACCTCTCAAGAATTTTATATTTTTTTTTTAAGAAACGCCTTTGTAAACAAGTTTCAATTTATATTTCGCTAAGACAAAACCTTGAGCAAATGGGAACATTTTCTGATTGTTTCATTAAAACTTTAGTAAATCTATAATTAGTTTAGTAAATTTTGTTACCTTTGAAATGCCACAAGAGACTCTTCTTCTGTGATTAAATTATTCTCAATAAAAGAAACATTGTCTAAAATTATTCTTAATAGATAATATATAGTCTTGCGTATAAATAATAAGATCCAAGATTAATAAAAAGAATAAAAATATTTAAATGAATCTAATATTGTATGGTTTGTTTGTGTAATGCTTAATAGAATCTGAACTCCATTATATTTTTCTTCTATCAAATTTAATATTCGATTGTAATGTACTCTTCTCTCAGATAGAAATACAATTAAATATCTTATACGTTTACCAACTTTCTAGGACACTTTTGAGTATAAATTTCATAACATTTGATTACAAAGTTATTTATAGTTTTTTTTAATAAAAAACCTTAATATAGTATTATTATAACTCTAAATCCCATTTTTTGTGATATAGCTTTATTGAAATGTTACCTGTTTTTGTAATAAAGGCGTCTTGGGTTGTACATAATTTTGGCCCCATAGTATCAGTGTATCTTGAGGAAAAGTTACATAAGTATCAAAGGAGTTAATTTGTGGGAAATCATACTGAAACTTAATATCATGTACTAACTTAATTTGACTTATATCTTATTTGATCTCTAATGGTTCCCAGATGAGTTGGAAGGGTTGTCTAGTCCCTTTGTTCGTTCTACAAACTCCTCGAGTTTTTCTTTTGAAGGTGTTTTTGATTGTTGTACCTTTTTTCCAGCTCCAAAATTTGTTTCTAGGCTTTAAGTATTCCCAATTCCAATTATGTAAAATATATTTATACTCCTGAACACAATACTTGCTGACATTTATACCTAGTTTTCAGAATTCAAGCTCTTAACAAGATTGCCTTTTATTCGATATAGCAACAGCATCAAAATGCAACAAAACTTCAGGATTTCCAAGGAAACAAACACATTTTTAGTTTTAGTAATTATAAACTTAAATTCACAATAAGAAAAACCATATTTCTCTAAAACTTTAAAAATCAACAAAAAACTAACAGATGTGAGATCTCTTCAGTATTCCAGATAGGCATAACAGGAAAGAATACCCTTTATCATCAAAGTGATATATATCAAAAATGTCTTCAAGCTGAAACGGTATAAACATTGTTTTACAAAGGTCGATTCAGAATTAGACCAAAGATCCCAATTTCAGTTTAAATTTATTTAAAATCAAGCCAAACGCCAGTAAACAATAATAGGAGAAAAAATGCAATTCCCTTCCCTTGAGTAAGAGTATGACCTTAAAAGTAATACAAAATTAGCATAAAAATGTCAATTCATAATTTATATCATTAATATTTTTGATGCTATCAATAAATAACGTAGAATGGTTATATCTCTAAAAGGGGGTTTTTAAACTTTCA